>NC_070629.1:21071709-21142541 GCF_947347685.1 Pleuronectes platessa | reverse complement strand
GTACCTTAGACTTGGTTTGGGCTAATATTACTGTAGGTGATAGCAGAAGGGTGCAAGCAAGGGTGCAAGCAAGGGTGCAAGCAAGGGTGCCCCCCCCCCCCCCCCCCCCCCCCCCACAGTGCAGCTGTGCCCCTTGTGTTTTTATTCCTAATTTCTCTCTCACATAGCACTTGCTCACAGGCGTTTGTCTGGCGCAGGGGGACGCTGCATCCTCACCGCGCACTGGCTTCATGCAGCTGCCTTTGTGTGTCAACATGCGCTCCAGTGACGCCCCTCGCGGAACAAAAACACAGGATGGAAGTGCATGAGATAAAGCACGAAAAGAAAAGTACAAAGGGGCCTGTGCTGTTTCTCTTTACGGTACCGCCGCCACCACTCGAACCGCAGCTCCACTGTGTTCTGTCCGCGATAACAAGGGGAAAGAAAGAAAGAAAGAAAGAAAAGGCGAGATAACAGCAGCACCCACCGGAGTATCACGCGCATCAGCAGCCGCAGGCAGCCGGAGACAAAGATCCGAGCAGAAGATATGGGTCCTTGGAAGAAGCAAGAAAGTGAGACACACACAGAGGGAGGCAGCATCTCTCTCTCTCTCTCCCTCTCTCTCTGTGTCTGTGATTCAGATGGTGATGGGTGGGGGGGGGGGGGGGGGGGGGTAACAGCAGGAGGAGGAGTTTGTTGTGGGGGGTGATCCGCTGAGATGAGATAAGCCGGAGGATGCGTTAAATTACAGCCGGGTACTGTGTGGTCGACTGTCCGCTCTGTGTCAGCGGAGGATCCGAGAGAGGAGAGAGGAACGAGGAGGGTGCATTCCCCACCCCTGTGCACACACACACTGCACCATTGATGATGAGGTACTCTCTCTCTCTCTTTCTCTCTCTCTCTCTCAGCATCCCCCTGAACTCGGTTGAACTTGAGTCTCCAAATGTACACATCCAGTACTATAATAATAATAATAATAATAATAATAATAATAATAGTTCGGAACCTTCGACTTGACCGGTTGTTGCTCTGTACACTCACTTGCTCTCTGATCAAAGTCCTAAAAAGCAGCGCACGTCTTGTTTGTGGTGACCTAATTAGAGCAAATGGAAATGCAGCGAATGTAGCTGAATGATGTAATGATTTGGTTCATATATATTTATGTTGATAGAAAGTATATTGTATACATTCAAAATGTGCCTATGACGATTTGGAAAAATGCTAGAGCAAAGGTAGACAGAAGATGAGTGCTCACACTTCAATGATGTACTTTGTAGATTTTTTTTACATAACAGAAATATCTGATTATTTCATTCCTCCTTTGCATGTTAATTGTCAGATTTAATGTAAAAATATAAACACTGTTATATTAATTGATGGTATTGAGAAAAGATGGGGGCTAAGACGACTGCCTTGGGGTACTCCTGTGCAGTAACTCAAAATAACTCATCTCACTGCTCCCATGTTTCCTTTTGTTCTTCTACTCCCACATGTTTACTGACATCTTTAAACTGTAATGTTATATCATATGATTACATGTTTTTGTGGGCAAAGAGAACAAATTGTGAAAAATTTAATTAATTTAATCCTGCGCAGTCCACTTCTGCACAGGAGGTGCGCAGAAAATAATAATAACAAGGATTGCTCAACCCTTGAAAGTACCAACTATGAATTACAATTTCTAACATTTGTAGGACTGCAAAGCAGCACTGAGCGGGCCCGAGCACACACATTTTGAAGCGTTGCATGCGTTTTGCCTTTTGCCTGAAAAAAAGAAATAATGACTGAGGAAATATTGACACAAAGAGCTGTTCAGGCTTTGACTCTGATCTTGACACAGAAGTTTGGTGGTTATAGGACAATGCACAGTGGAGTTATGACAACATCGTCTCCTTTTGGCGAAGGATGAACCTTCGGCGAAGAATGAACCTTTGCCTTACCTCAATGTTTACACAGAGAGAGAGAGAGAGAGAGAGAGAGGGAGAGGGAGAGAGAGAGAGAGAGAGAGAGAGAGAGAGAGACGTCACCTTTGCAAGACATAAAGATTTCTTTAATCTTTGCCGACTGACACTGCAGGAGTGGAGTTTTTGTAAGCCCTGTTACAAGTACCTCACAGTAAAAATGTGGAATATGGCCAAAATGGCCACTAAATGCTAAAAAGCAGGCTTCCTGTTGAGTTTTTCAAATTGCACCTATAGACTTTTGTTTGCCTGGTCAATCGATCCTTATGTATCGATTTTTGTGAAGATCGGTCAATGTGAACATGTTCTGGGGCACCGTTGAAAATTCCTACAGGATTCGTACATTTTCACCACTTCTAATAATCTGCAAATTTGGTAAGTTAAAACCCTCAAAAAGCCAATTAATTTGCCTGAATAATAATAATAACAAGGGGCATTATGAAAAACACAACAGGAAGCCCGCCTTTTTGCACTTAGTGGCCATATTCCACATTTTTACATTGAGGTGCTTGTACCAGGGCTTACATCAGATCAACTTCAAATTGAGACGAAAATAAAAACAATTAAACATTGAAATTTCTACAATTTCTGGGACTCCAACGCAGCACTGAACAGGCCCGAGCACAGGCATTTTGAAAAGTGGTATGCGTTCTGGGCAGTGGTATTGCTTCACTTCCTGCGTTCGTCATCGATCCTTGCCTGCCTATTGCTCATTAGATTAAATGTTTGTTTTGAATGTTTGAAATGTTGTTTTATATACATCTGTGATCTAATGAGTCCAGTATCACAAAGATTGATCGACGGAACCAAACCATCCCAGTACAAACACAAGCATATAAAAATAATTCTCTTAAATTTTATAGATTGGGGACATCACAGCTTTCTCTGAATTTAACAATCCTGCTGTTTGACATTTACCGTAATGCATGTCACTGCTTCACTGTCCGTGTGTGAGTGTAATGCTGCGTTACAGACTTCACGTCAAACGTAAACAAACATGTCTGACTGTTAGAAGCTGATTAATTTGTCTCGTGATGAGACAATTCAACTGTAGCCAGTGCAACCTCCATTCGTACAGAAACAAAGAGGAGGAGGGCGACGACGCCATTATCTTTTTATTAGACTTTTATTCTTGGAAACACATTCAATTCATTAAGGAGAACACACACTGTCATTTAATCTCACGAACCAAGAAACCATTGTTTTAAAACAAACATATTTAATCACATGGACTAGTTAACCTCTTAAGAGGCTGGCAAGTTTCGCCTAAAACGCCTGTCTGAGGAAAACCCAAATTAAATTGAAAGCTGTTCTCGAACCATTTGGATTACATGCATGATCTTGGTCTCTTTTGAAAGGTAATATTCTGAACTCCCCCCCCCCCAACAGAATCACTCTAAGTGCTACTGGCATTGAGTAATAGCAGTTGGCACACAGTGATGTAGAAGGTTTTTATTTCCACCTGAATATGTTTTAATAAACAGATGACTCTAGATGGGACTTCTGAGCTGGAAAACACAATGGGACCCTAGCATGAAGGCTTGACTAGCTCAAGTTCAAATTTGATAACAATACCACAGAAAATTAATATTTGACAGATTTTTCTGTTGGCTCAGTCTCTACACGTCAAAAGAGGGGGGGTAAGCTCTGTCTGTCAACGAGGTGTCTCATTGGCTATGACAGGCTGTGGACAGCCCTTGCCAGCTCCGATTGGGTCAAGTTTAGATTGACAGCTCAGTTGAACCAATTGGAGCTGCTTCCCACCATTTGGAGATCTTTGTTTACATGCAAACAGAAATTACGAGTGAAAGTACGTCACAGTTTACACGGAGGAGGTAGCTGCGCTGACATTATGCAACAGCTGACAGTGGCTATTCTTTGATGTAATAGTGAGTTTTGGACTGATTATGTCACTGGTTTGGATCGTCTGGACCTTTGGCAATGTACCAACACAGTTTTTGTTGGAAAGTTATGAATCGGTGGATTAATATGACGATTCTTAGGTGAGTTGCGTCGACTTTGTTATCGTTTTTTTTTCTATTTCCGGTCTGACTGAGACGCTGATTGTACCAGCTGTTGTGATCGGATCTTGAAATGGTAAATAACAATGTTTGACGCTGATCGGTAAAACAGCGCACCTGGGGCGGATGTTACCTTAAGAAGTTAAGAACAAACATTCATAATGTGCAAGGAACACTCTTTAACCTTGAAATTACATGAATGACATTATGAAAAATAGATAAATTATGCAGAAAGCAGTAGAAACAAGATATATAAACACAGATATTTCGTGTTATATTTTCTAGGGACATAAAAACTGTTGAGTCTATTTAAAACAGTGAACTATGAAAATGTATAATATGAATATCTGCTGATAAATCCTAATAAATCTTTTGCTGCAAAGGTTGCAACTGAATCACTCTTCTCCTTTATGATTCCTCACATGTCTCGTACAATAGGACTAAATCTTATATCCTTTACCACACCCCTTCAACTAAATGGTTTCTCTCCAGTATGACTCTTCATATGTACATTTAGAGTGCCCCTTCGGCTAAATCTTCTATCACACTCAGAGCAAATAAACGGTTTCTCTCCTGTATGACTCCTCATATGTGTATTTAGATTGCTCCTACGGCTACATCCTTTACCACACTCAGGGCAACTAAAGGGTTTCTCTCCTGTATGACTCCTCATATGTACATTTAGAGTGCCCCTTTGGGTAAATCTTTTATCGCAGTAAGGGCAACTATATGGTTTCTCTCCTGTATGGAGCCTCATGTGTGTATTAAGATGGTCTCTTTGGTTAAATCTTTTACCACACTCAGAGCAACTTAACTGTTTCTCTCCTGTATGACCCCTCATATGCATATTTAGACTGCCTCTATTGCTAAATCTTTTACCACACTCAGAGCAACTAAAGGGTTTCTCTTCTGTATGACTCTTCATATGTACATTTAGAGTGCCCCTTTGGGTAAATCTTTTACCGCAGTAAGGGCAACTATATGGTTTCTCTCCTGTATGGAGCCTCATGTGTGTATTAAGATGGTCTCTTTGGTTAAATCTTTTACCACACTCAGAGCAACTTAACTGTTTCTCTCCTGTATGACCCCTCATATGCATATTTAGACTGCCTCTATTGCTAAATCTTTTACCACACTCAGAGCAACTAAAGGGTTTCTCTCCTGTATGACTCTTCATATGTACATTTAGAGTGCCCCTTTGGGTAAATCTTTTACCGCAGTAAGGGCAACTATATGGTTTCTCTCCTGTATGAAGCCTCATGTGTGTATTAAGATGGTCCCTTTGGTTAAATCTTTTACCACACTCAGAGCAACTAAAGGGTTTCTCTCCTGTATGACTCTTCATATGTTTATTTAGATGGCCCCTGTGGCTAAAACTTTTACCACACTCAGAGCAACTAAAGAGTTTCTCTCCTGTATGACTCCTCATTTGTATATTTAGACTGCCTTTTTGGTTGAATCTGTCACCACACTCAGAGCAACTAAACAATGTTTTTTCTGTCTTACATCCCACATCAATTAGAGGCTGTTTGTTATTTCTTCTATTTAAACCAGTCTGAGGTCCCCTGGTCTCCATCCAATCAGCCTCACTCTCTTCAGTCTCAGACGAATCTTCACTCTTGTCCTTAGTACCTTGTTGTAAATGTTCATCAGGACCTGAGTTCCTGGCTGGTTCTGGTCCTCCACAGTCCGCTCTGTTCTCCGTCGTCTCACTTGGATCAAGCTTTGACGATTTAAGTTTCTCTTCAACTTCTTCACTCTTCACAGCGACAGGAGTCAATGTGAACTTGATATCATCCCCATCCAGTCCTTGAAGTTGCTCTCCATCCTGATTGATCCAGGGTTCCTCCTGTTCCTCTTTAATGTGTGGGGGCTCTGGGTCCTCCTGCTCCACAAGGGGGCTCCACTGCTGCTGCTCAGGGGGAACCTCTTGTTTATTCACCATCAGTTGCTGGACGTCTGCAGGACACACTGAAACACAAATACACACGTTTATCATTTCAGAGTTTCCTTAAGTGTTTTGAAAAACTTGTGTTGTGTCGCTTAATGTCGACTGTTGTGATTTTTGAACAATCACATTCAGGAAGAAGAGATGGTGAGGTCGTTACCAGCTCATAAAGGAAGCAGCATAAAACACAATGTTTCTGGTAAAAAATTGTTTTAATTTTGAGGCCAAATAAACCAATTAGCAGAGGTGTAAGGTAACGAATTACATTTACTGATATTAGTGTAATTGAGTAGTTTTTTTTTAACTTTGTAATTTTTTGAGTAGTTTTTGAAATGGGTAATTTAACTTTTACTTAATTAGGTTTTTACTGAAGTATTGTACTTAGCTACATTGGAAATGATATCCGTTACTGAGTAAAAAAAACATTGTTCAAGGCGCAAGGCAGTTCTCACTGCAGTGGTAGACAGTGTTGTGCATGAACGCGTTCAAAAGAACGCGTTCATTCCAAAAGCGAGGCACACCTGACCTGCCAGTAGTGCTTTTTCAAAATAAAAGAAACCATTTCAAAATAAATGTATCAAAACTTTGATTTGTTGTGCCTTTTGTTTGCCGGGTATGAATAAATAAAACAGGCAAAATCAGCAATAACAAAACAAATAAAAAAAAAACACATTTATTTTAGTAATTAATACATATGAAGTACAGTTTAAGGCAAGGGGTAGTGATGGATAAAGTTTCCTTTAAAAAACAAGTTTAGTCTTTCATTCTCACTTTCCACCTTAAAACTATGAAATGAACTGAACTATGACCTAGTTCAGAATTTAAATGTTGAACTATGAACGTGAACTATTCATGTTTACTTGTATGAACTGAACTTTGAACAAGTCCATGAGAGGTGTGAACTTGCACAACACTGGTGGTAGATGCTGCATAGAGTGGATGATGGAGTCGATGCAAGCCGCCGGGGCTGAGTCACGAGAGCTAGAGAAGGATGATATTGCGGCCCTCTTTTGCCTTCAAATCGAAAAGAGGCAACAGCTATATAATGCTCAAACTCAACAAGACTTTTGTAGACTAGTGCTCTAAAGCTGGACCAAAGTTGAACCAAAAGTTTAAATATACAGTGGGACAGCGGCATTTAAACTTTTTATATTAGCTGTCATGTGGTTCATGTCTTGACATGTCCTCCCAAAAAATCTTAAATGTTGTGTTGACATGTTAAATGTTTGACATGTTTATTGTCATTGCACTTATATTTGTAAAGATTCTCCTTTAATTAAAAATAACTGTTTTTGGATTGGATTTATGACCCCTGGTAATTTTTTGCACTGTATAGGAGCGTCCGCCATCAAGTTGTTGGAAGTAACTAAGTAACTTTTACTTAAAGTACATTTTAAATGAACTACTTTTTACTTTTACTTGAGTAGAATTTTAGATGGGTACTTTTACCTGAACTTAAGTAAAATGTCATCAAAGTAAAGGTACTTTTACTTGAGTACAATATTTCAGTACTTTTTACACCTCTGCCAATTAGGTCACTCACAGAGGAAAACAGGGCGAGGGGAAGTTAGTTAGTAGGTTAGCTGCTTTCAGACAAGACCTGTGGGTAAAATCCAGAGAAATGTGTCCAGGCTTTCTGTTTCACACATGAGCAACACAGCAGCTGGTTGTCTGCACAGACTCGTTCACAACAGCATCATATCCTCCTCATTATTCAGGTGAGAGGTGGAGCATCCGGCTGCAGCAGACAGAGACCGGAAGTGGCGTATTAACTCTGCTTCTAGAGCTGATGCTAGCTAACGTTAGCATGTTAGCGGTTCCTCTAGGGACTGACCTGCTCTGTGCAGCCGGACTACTGGCTGCATCGCGGCATCGAGCAGCCTCCTCTGGCTGCAGATCTCCCGCTCGGACTGCTCCACTCGGTCTTCGTACTCTGCCAAGGTTTCCTCAAGCCCCGTGAGGATCTCATCCCCCGCCGCCGCGAGCCGCACGGTGAGCATCGCTCTCAGCTCCGGGACATGAGCCTTCATGGGCCATCCTCCTTTCTCCACCTGCAGCAGAAAGTCCTCAGCGGCAGCGCTGATCCACTCATGTACCGACACCCGCAGCAGCCGCACGGCTGACATTTTCCACCTCTCTACGCACGTCGAGGCTCTGAGCGAACAAAGAGATCCATTGGCAGGAAACCAAAAACTCCGAGCTCCGAGCCAGCAGCGACCCCTGTTGGACTGGAGGACGAAGAGGAAACGAAAGTACTAATACTGCACAGTATAAAAACTCTGTTACAAGTACTTGTTAAACAAGTACTAAAGTATAAGCAACAAAATAAACTTAACCAATGGTGGAAGAAGAATTCGGATTATTCACTGAGTTAAAAGTACCAAGACATAAAGTAATATTACATTACCACTAAAAGTACTAAGACAGTGCAAAGAGATAACATTCCCAGCGGAAAAAATGTCGCTCTCATCTCTCGCCAAGCAGGAGACCAGTCAAAGGGGGAGGATGTACAGACATGTTGGATCCTTTGGATGTCCGCTTTCAGCTCCATAGAGCAGCTGTAATGGGCTCAGAAGATCTTTGTTGTGTATATTATAATTATCATGATCACCATTAATAAATGTGCTATTTTAAAGGAGAATGTTTGCTAAATGAAATGCGTAATGCATCAGTCTGATGAAAGCGGACGTTGGCTCTGTGGTTTCTCTCTGATTGCCAGGGGCGAGCTTTTCTCGTACCTCCTGTTATATTCAGCGAAGCCGCTCAGATTGAAGCAGACTTGTAGTTTTATATCTTCCAGGCGTGTGACTGCTTCCTTTCATGTGTGTCGGCAAGTCGGGTTTAAAAGAGGAATGTAGTGAAAAGGAAATTGTTAAATAGTTTTCCTGCAGCTGCATCAGGAACAAAGTCTATGTCCTGCTACTTTATTCAGCAGGACAAAGTGATGAAAGGTCAAAAAAATTTCAACAAACACTCTCAATCGTGACTGTAATAGCTCTTTTGATGCTGTGATAAGTTACCTTTGTAAACTGTTTCCAACAGCGCTGCAGTTCAGGGGTGTTTTATATAATCATGAAGGCATCAAACATCACTTTCCGGTGTCGCTTGTGTGTGTGTTTTTTATATTCTACAGCACTGACACATCTTCTGAAATACTACATCTCTCAACGTGCTGTCATTTACAACACAACGATGCGATAGCAGCTTGTCATCACCACGGACCCCTACCCACACATTTAAAAAGTACACATGTACTATTTGTGCCTGGGGGCATACACATCACATTGAAATTATCATTTTAAATGTTGAGAGGACAGGAAGTGTCATATACAGATTTATAATACTATGTCTTGTATAAGGTCAGGTATCAGGTAATTTAATTTAGTTGTTTGAAAAACATTGAAAACTATTTCGTAGTCATGGAACATTTTCAAATTCATATTTACCCTGATATTTAGAGAAAAAGAAAAAAGACTTACAGAGAGAGGCACATTGCACCTTGTTGCCAATATGTTAATTAATCTATTGCATGGTGGAAAAATAAAGATATACATACAAAACAATGTACATCAGAGTTGAAGATATAGGTAAAGCGATAAGCAGATAAAATAATTCCTCATACTTCATCATTCCCCCCAGTTTTCTGGAAATCCGACCTGTAGTTTTTCTCTAATCTTGCTTGCAAACAAACAAACCAACAACAGACAGGGAGAAAACACAACTTCCCTGGCGGAGGTGAAAATCTTAAAGTATCTACTTCCAAGAAACATTAAAAATAAGTAAATGAGACAAGATTAGGGACAAAACTATATACAGAGAGACTTGAGTAGTTTTCATATAACAATGTGCACATATTAGGCTTTAATGACAGATTAAGATGATGGGGCACTGCTGCTGCTCATTCAGTCCTGTTGAGTCTTTGCTCTGTGTTTCTGTTCCTCTTTTCTGGAATACCTCTCTCATTAATACTGATAGCATCTGACAAATGGAGACATCACAGTGTTGGTGGTCGGCAGCTATTTACAGAACACACACAAACACACCCCCCCACACACACACACATGTTGTC
The DNA here is from genome assembly GCF_947347685.1 of Pleuronectes platessa. NCBI lineage: Eukaryota > Metazoa > Chordata > Actinopteri > Pleuronectiformes > Pleuronectidae > Pleuronectes > Pleuronectes platessa. The sequence goes on along the minus strand of NC_070629.1, from coordinate 21,132,563 downwards.
AGGAGCACATGCTCCTGGTCTCGACAGTCTGATGTCATTATTAAAGGGTCTCCCCTAAAAAGCAAGTTGAAAGGGAGAAATCCAAATAAAACCATGAATCTAGTTCTTTATTTGTCTGTATTATTTCTTAATATCAACGAGTAGCACGCTTTTCTATTTCCATTTTATGAAGCCCATAAAAAACAGCAAATATCCCCTTTAATCAACCATGTGACCCAGCTCAGACACAAACTATTTGTGCTAAGCCGGGGTCTTTGTGACTTGTTCAAAGCTAAATCGCAGAGATACGTAAGGAAAGAAAAAACAAATTCCTAACAGACATGTTACAGGAAACATGAAGGAATTCTGTGGACAAGAGTTCTTGGATCGAACACAGGGAAACAGTCTTCCTCTCTGAGCGTCAGACGGCAGCACAGCAGCAGCATTGTGTGTCCTCCTCAGACTACCTCTCTCCAACACATTCCTGTCTAAGTAGAAAAAGGAGAGAAATAAATAAATTAGATGTCAGGCTGAAATGTCCCTGTGACAACATCTGCCGTGGTCGGCCTGCGCCAAGTGCCTTTTGTGGTGTGTGCGGATCTGGAGAGCCCAAAGAGGGGAGAGATACAGAGGAAGGGGACAAATGTGGTGAGTAGAGATAATTCATAAGGGAATAGAAATTGCTGCAATGACAAAAAAACACAACTCTTACATCTATGAATTAACACTTTCCCTCCAGTTTAGTCACTTTCCTATAGAAAGGTGTTTATTAATACATGTTTATAATTTACTTCGTCTAATTTATTCTTTATGTTTAATTTTTCTTCATTTCCTTTTTTTTCCTGTCATTATTTTCATTCATTGTTTTTACATTTCTTATATATTTATGATTTGGTTTCAGTTGGTTTATGTTTCTCTTTACTTTCTTTTTGTCAGATTTTTCTTTTCATTGATTTCAAACTTTCGCTTTTTTGGGGAAATTGTTTCCCAGAGAGGTTCTGAACACAGGCATATCAGTCTCTCTCTCTCTGAACTTATTGAGCAAAGTGTTTTTATAGTACTTTGAAATATCCAGAAATGATATATTCCATATTTGAAATGTTGGATTTTAAAATCTCTTAATCTAATCAGCCGGTGACTAAGCTAATATCCCCACCGACAAAATTCAGGCTGAACCGGGCGTGACGAGCCGAGTTCGTTGAAGTTGCTGTTATGTCCAGCAGCAAAATAAAAACCTGCCATGCCAGGGGTTTAGAGCGACAGTGATTTGACCTGATGAATGGAAAAAGATCGTCCTCATCCACGGTCCCACTGAGGTTCAGGAATCAGATGAAGTAATTGGAGTAAGTGTTGCTTTGAGTGAGTTTGCAACGGGAGAGAATAGCGAGTTCATGAGCTGTGTGTGGCTTCATGTCGCCATCTACTGTCCGGGTTCGGTAACAGTTTTTTTACCTACAGCAAAAGCATCCCCAATACCCCAAGAATACTCAAAAAGGCAACACTTAAATTAGCTAGACAGCAAAAGCAAGAGCAAAATTATAAAGCCCTGTGGGAATAAATTCAGCCCACGGAGCCGAAATTAAAAGACAGCAGGGAGGTGATACAAGTGGGTAAAAGACCAATGAGATCCTTACAGATGAATAGAACATTTGTTTTGGAACCTGGGGGAAGAGAGAGAGAGAGATCGAGAGATCAAACGCTGGCATATAACGGACTGATGGGTTCGGGTATTGTTCTGTGCAGCTCAAATTAAATTTTGCGTTTCTTATACATTTTTTGCATTTCTAATAGATCTTTAAATTGAATTTTAGCTTAAAAGGGAAAACAATTATTATTCTTTTGTGCTGTTGTGGCTGTGGAAGGGGAAAGAAATGGAAAAAAAAGTTGGAAGATGTAAATGCTCATATGAGTTAGGTCTTTGAACTTTAAAGAGAATGAACACAGTTTGCACTAATATGATGAGCAAAGTAGGAGAATTAGTTTAATAACTAACAAAGAGAAGAAGTTAAATCTACTTCTCTTTTTGTCTCAACAATCTTTTTAATGTCTGATTCCATCCAGACGCCCCGACAACTGGCTCGGTAAATGTCGAGCCTCCAACAACCTCTCCGTCACAGCACTGGAGGTGCTGCAAGGTGGAGGCTAGGACAACCTTCGGAACATGGATATGGGCCGAGTCATGAACCTCAGCTACTTGCAGTGCCAGACGACCGAGGACGGGTACTACCTCATCCCAGACAAGGTGTTTGTCATTCCCCACAAAGAGACGGGTGTGGAGTCCACCTCATATATAATCAGCTCCTGGCTTGAGCAGAAAAGCTCTACATCCTCCTCCATAAATGCAGATATCTCCTTCCTCACAGTGATGAATGGCAAACTCTCTATTGAGAACCAGAGCATGAAAACCCATCAGGTCAAAGACTCATCAACTACAGCCAGAGTGCAGGTGAGCCTTTGTTTTGCTATGGTTTCAATGTAAAAAGATAAAAAGCATGACAAATGTAAAACAGTTTGGGGATCCAGAGTTAATTCCTCATTTCACAGACACATACTCTCTCCAAGTACAATGTAATCTTTACCCAAGATCAGGTTAGTGATAAAGGGCCTAGATAGCGGTTGTTTCTACGCTCATGGACTTTCATATTCAGAGGTCCCAAACAGAGTGGCAACAAACTCCAACTCTTTTGCATCTTACACCAGTGGAAAAATGTAAGGACACAATATGATTTAGGAAGGCATACCTTAGGCTTAAATATCCAATAGGATGTAAACACCTACAGTACATGTAACAAAGAGAGTGACAGCAATTCTAGCCCTTAATGGATGTGCTGTTGGGATGGGTGACACAAGTAGAGGGAAATATACTGGGATGCTGTGTGAGACATCTTGAGACTTGGGGGTGAAAATTGCTCAAAAAGCACTTAAAAGCAAATACATTTGTATTCATGTAATGTACAGCTGATTGAAAAAACAAATCCCCAAATAACATTTAATCATGTTTAATCCTCTTTCTTTCAAAGGTTCGTAACTTCATCAACAATGTTAAGGCTGATCCAGACTTCACTCTGGACAAAGGCTTTGCTCAGCAAGCCAAAGAGATAGCTGATGCAATTGAAAACAACCAAACGAGGAACGCGTTGCTGGACTATGGAACTCAACAAGTGTCGATGCTGGGGCTGCTTTAGTGCAGGAAGATATACCTCACCACTACATATGTGTCGGACAGCGTGTGACACAGGGTTCCTCCGTCAAAGCTCAGGCTGGCTTCAACTTTTTTGACAAACTCACGTTTGACATAAGCAGTCAAACTTCCCAGAAGAGCTCGTCAATCCAAACGTATCAGTCCAACATTCAGTACTCTCTCATTCAGAGCCATGGAGGCGGCACACCTTTCTATCCTGGTATCACTCTGCAGAATTTGCAGGAGAGTACGAGAAACAACCTAGTTGCTATTGATTGCTCCGGATTTCCCCTACACTTCATTAAAAACACCATTCCTGACCTGCCACAGCCGACAGTTCATAGTGTGAGTCAAACCATAGAGCAATACTATATGGTCAACAGCCACCCTGGCTGTGTTGATGTCAACTCCAAGAACTTTAACTTCCAAGCCAACATTGATGACAGTTCCTGCGATGGCCATGCTACAAACCTCAGTTTTGGAGGCATCTATCAAACCTGTGATCAACTCAGTTCAGCTGCGTGACCCCTTTGTGATTCCCTGGCCAAGAAAAACCCTGGAACGGGAGACTTCTCCTGTCGTTCATCTTACTCGCACCAACGTTGCTGAGATCAGAAGTAAGACAGCAGGGTAACAATTTCCACCAATGCTACGATCTTAGCTATCACTGTGGATTATTGTGGTTGAAAACTTGTGATAATTCAGAGTGTCGGGACAATTTCTATGTTCGCCATGCTCGCGTTAACACCTACTGGTGGTCTGTGAATGAAAAGGCCCCGCACAACTCGGGGTATCTGTTTGGAGGCATCTACAGCCCGTCTCCCCTGAACCCCTGAACCAAGGCCAAAAGTTGCCCACCGAACTTCGTCCCACAAAATTTCCTCTCTGATGACCAAGTGATCTGTGTGAGTGACGACTATGAAGCCGGATCCAGATTTACAGTACCCTTCGAAGGCCTCTTCAGCTGTCAGTAAACCAACCCACTGGCAGGAGGCCAACGTCGCTGCCCTCCCAAGTTCAGTCAGCACCTGGCCACAGTGAGTGATGGCTTTGAAATTCTTCACTGTGTCCAGTCAGGACTGTTCACAGGCGGGCAACTGCTCCCAATCCACCTTCCACCTTTCACTAAACCTCTGCTCGTCACCGTGCAAGCCACCAACACTGTAACGGTGATGAGTGATGGAGACAAGAGCTGGGTCAGAGTGGGTCAGACCAAGATGTGGAAACTGGCCAAACCAGAGGAAATCAAGGAAATTGTGCATCAAATGGACACAGAATTGAGTCAGATGTCGGGGGGAGAAAGGGCCGTTGGTAGCATTTGGGATGATGGGTTTGATGGTGCTGGTCATTTTTTCCCAACGGAGCGACTCCAGACCGAACTGCCCGACCAAAAATGTTGTGGGCGGGGCTAAATTCGTCTGGCATCCAGGCTAACAAAATGATTAACTGGAAGACAAACGTTATTTCCAAAGGCTGTAGTGAACCAATATTGCCCCCATGAGGGCCAGAGGCAAAACGTAATTTAATTGTACCCCACATGTAAGAACCTCAACACTGAAAAGTACAATAAAAAAGAAACTAGTGGATCCTTTGTAATTTGTGTATGAATCATTTTGGTACTGTACTTGCAATTAAAAACTGTACATGTATAAATTGTGTATGTTATTACTCATCTTTTCTGCAATACACAACTATGAATTAACTGTAAAAGTTATTCAAAAAATTCTCAAGGCTCTATGTCTTTATATTTGCTATCTCTCTGGTCAAGGAAAATGTCTTAAATGTCCAAATAATGTCTTGGTAGTTGGTCAAGGACATAGTTAATGGCTTTCTAACATGTCTTCATGGTGTGTATATGTTTTTAATAGATCATGTAAAGTTTAGTTAAAAAAACAGAAACAGTTCAATGGACCTCTCACTCTTCTGTACATATGGCACCAAAGTGCATATTGGTTCTCTAAATATAACAGCAAACCAGGGCTGGAAAACCTTTTATTGTTTTTCTCAGTTTCTCTTTGAATGTTCCTTGCCCTAACTGAGAAAACCACAACATTCCACCCACACCTGTAAATAGACAGTTTCAAAGCTGACGTCATGGTTTTGGTAAGATTATCAGCACACAGACAGGCAGGTCCAGACAATAAATATACATGATCGCACATTCACTCACAACAGACATGTAATGTGCACACTCACATGCATGTGCATACACACATACACACATCTATTTCCCGTAAAGAGTGCTCAGACCAATACGCATCTCCTCTTTCGTGACAAAATAAAAATCACCCACCCCCACACATGTACAGGTCTTGAACTTGAAAACAAAACCAGTCATGAGTTTTGTACCAATGAGAAAATTGGTATGGCATTTGGGGAGAGAAAAAATTAAAGGGAGGGAGAGAGAGACAGTTAAATAGCTGTGAAGCAGGGGAACTCCCTCATAGGTGTTTTAGCACAGCAAAAGCTCCCTCGGTCGTTATTTCTATTCCAGCAGAAAAGTTACAGCCTAACAACTCCTAAAAGGAGATGACCAGACGGACTGAAGGAAATTAAAACAAATACAGTCCAAGGTAAGATCAATCATCAATCAATCAAATTTTATTTGTATAGCTCATATTCACAAATCACAATTTGTCTCATAGGGCTTTAACAAGATGTGACTTTAACCCTCAACAAGAGGAAGGAAAAACTACTAAAAACCCCTTTAACAGGGTCAAAATACATAGAAACCTCAGAGAGAAACACATGTGAGGGATCTTTCTCCCAGGACGGAGAGAAGTGCAATAGATGTTGATAGAGTCACATTTAGTCTTTCTTCATAGTTTGCCGTTTTTAGTGCATGTCACGTTTTTATTGTTGACACAACATCTGCTGCAGGATTACTGCTTTCTGTGAAGCAGAGATGAATAAGAGCATACGATACATACTTTAACTTGTTCTCATACCTAACTTGTCATATTAAAAGTAACTCCTTAGCTTTAATCAACATCACATACATGAATGCACTGCGCTTATAAGAAAAGTATGACATACACCTGAGAAAGAATTCAAGCAGCCCCCAGCTTCTGAAGGTTACATAAGAATGGCGTAGTTTTGTCTGGAGACTGCGCATGCTTACTGAAGACTCAAAAGACGTTAACCGATTCAAGGCTTGTTTGTGAAACACAAAATCGCACTGTCATGATATGAAGATTTGCCCAGGATTGGTCGAAGGAGGGGCTAAACTGGGAGCTCCTACCATTTACTGGTTCAAGTGCCAAGAGAATGGTACTTAGTGTTGCCAATTTGGCGAATTTGCCGCTAAATCTGGCGACTTTTTCTGGTGTTATTTGAGACTTTCTGGTGTTTTGGAGACTGACGTGAAAGCACGTGTCGTTCTGCAGTTACTGTCCTCAACGAGCAGCGGGTGCTGCCGTGAGCCCCTCCGCCGCCCAAGAAAACTCACAGGCAGTCAGTCTCCCAGTATCCTCAGGCTCCCAGTAGCCCAGTCTCCCAGCGGCCTTTCGCAGCCGTCCAAGCTGCAGGCAGAGCAGAGAGGAGACCCATGCCCCGCGTCCTCCAGACTAAAAATGCGCAAATCGCGCATGCGCAAAGCCGCCGCTGATCCTGCCCTGGCTTACAAAGCGGGATGTCAGTGTCAATGAATCTTAACGGTCACTGGAAAAAATTGAGTTCAGTCTCTTCATCGATGCACAGTCCACATCGTGATGCATCTAAGAATCGAGACATTTCCACAACTCTTGTGTGGAACGTGGTGAAACTGAATCCTTTCAGGGCCTGAAAACTAAACCAAACTTAAGAAAAAAGAAAAAAAAAAAAAACTTGCTCTGCCAGTGTCTCTTTTGGATCAATTTGCCGGTCCCAAGCCCGGATACAGGAGGGTTGGACGTAGAGCTAGCAATTCCACCCCAATTACCAGCCTTTTGATTCAATTTGATATTCTAACATTTAACAATACAGTAAAAAATTGATTAATATATGTGGGTCTAGGCACAGCATTAAAGTCATGAAGTTATTTTGAGAAGTGATGGCCTATTTCAATGGCAAGATAAAAAAACAAGATATTGAAAAAAAAGAATCAGCAGAAGAATAAAAAAAAAGGTTTTTCTTTAATTTTGTATTTTATTGAGAACTTATTATATATATTACCGAGATAATTACATCAAATAAAGATGTAAAAGAAAGAAGAAGAAAGCTTTCTTCTACTTTCCGTAGAAGAAAGCTAATTTTAGACTTTAACGGCAACATCTTCAACCTTTGTGTTCTCTGCTACATTTAGGTCACCATGCCAGCGGGAAAAAATCAACGGAGCAACTTCATTCTGTTGATAATGGCTTTGTCAGTCATGTTGGAGGTCTGCAGAGTCCATGGCTGTTGGACTGGCTCTGGTTCAGAGTGTGAAAACGCTCCTCCTGTCCAAGGCTACAACCTGGCAGGAGAGGGCTTCGATGTGGTGAAGATGAGTCGAACGGGCACGTATGCCATCAACGTCACAGCTTACCTGGATGACAACCACACCTGTACACTGTGTCCCAACCGGTTCCAAAACGGACAGGTATAAAGAGTCAAACTACCAGGCCTCTCAGAGCACCTCCTGCTCTATTGTATTCCACTTCCTTTTACTGCTTTCTTCCTACACCTGCATCCCCATGTACTTCTGGTCATTCTTAATCCTCCTCAGATTCAGAGGCTTCCAGCGGCGGTGCTGGACTGGCGTCCCTTCAGCCGCTGCAGTAAGCAGCTTTCTAGTGGCCTGCACCACTCGGTGGACTCCCTGCTGCGCAGCTCCAACTCCCTGGTTAGCAACAACTGGAACGTGGATTTGGGCCTCGACAACTTTGGCACAGCAATGCTGGGAGGAAGCAAATCTGAACTGGCAAAGTTTGCTGTTCAACAGCACAGCGAGGGCATGACCACTTTTGCCACCCATGAACTCAGTTGCACCTTCTACAGGTAAAGAGAAACTAATGGTACACAAAAGAAAAACAATATATCGGCATGGTTACTATGGTTTAAGGCCGCACAGTGAATTTGAATGTTTATTGTGTTTGTTACAAAAAGGTCAAGATTGTTTTCTAATTGCCTCATGGCACTCCGCATGTCCTTTGTTTCTTCAGCTACAGGCTGGCTGATCATCCCCAGCTGAGTACAGAATTTACAAAGCATCTGAACCAACTCCCACTGAGTTTAAACACAAGCCAGGACAGAGCCGAGTACAGACGTCTGATAGACACCTATGGAACACACTATTTACACCAGGTCAGAGAAACACACACACTTTTCTCTCTGCGCCTTTTAATAAATGCATCTTTTCACAGTGATTTACTGAGATAATGACACAGAGGTGGATGACAATAGTTACTGAAAAGCCAAAATTAAATATTTTTGTTTTCCTAGGTCAAACTTGGCGGAAGGGTGAAGCGAATCACTGCCTTCAGGACCTTTCCGGCCACACTGAATGGTTACTCAGAGTCCGAGATCAATGAATGCCTGAAGACCGAATTCCAAATGGCTCTAGGTCTCCTCCCTGCTACAGCATCCTTGTCCAACACATGTGACAACATCCTGAAGGGCAATATGAGTGTGAGCATGGGCTCCTACCAATTATTCATAACCCACAAGACCGAGGTAATCGGGGGGGATGGGGGAATCCTCAACCAGCAAGACCCATCTGAAGCATACCGCAGCTGGATGAACAGCCTCCACGACAAACCTGATGTGGTTTCCTACGCCATCCTCCCTCTGCACCGTTTGGTGGGGGACTCGCAGATCAGTGCCAATCTGAAAAGCATTGTCACTGACTACATTAAAGAGAACCAGCTGCATCCTGCTTCCAAGAGCCGCCCGACTCGTACTGGCAGAGGAACCCTCAAACTGTGTAATCTTAGAGCTAGACGCTTGAATTCGGACCCCTTCTCAGCAACAGACGCCTACGTGAAAATCTACTACCACAAGTATTACCAGTATTCTGACACGATAGATGACAACAATTACCCACGGTGGTACGAAACATTTGATTTTGGTTATGTTGAACTGTCTCACAAGCTGAAGTTGGAAGTCTGGGACGAGGATGTGTACTATGATGACCACATTGTGACATGTTCGAATTATGTTGAGAGGGGAACTCACGATATGATCTGTGAGTTCAGTCAAATTCCCGGATCTCTCGAATTCACCTACTCCGTCACATGAGATGCTCACTTGAGATCCATTAGGTGTGGAAGCTACTCCCCCAATTGCTTAGTAGGTTGTTAGGTGACAATGTTTCAACATGGATATAGATATATAGATGATTTTTAAGTGTAATATATTTGGCATTATATAATTACATTTTAACTATAAACATAAAAACGTCATATTATAATCTTGTAGTAAACATTAATTAAACCAGAAACCAGTTGTCTTCTATGTAAAAAATGTCTTGTAATGTTTCTGCATTTATCAACCAAAGTCAATGTCCTTCTACATCCTTCATACATAACCAAATAAAGAAATGTCGATTCAAGACACGGCTACATACTTTGGCTGTTACCTTTAATTGTATTTTGCTGCACTGACACGCTCAAACATTTGTTTTGATCAACTTAGAATAAGCTCTTGGTTAAGATCGAGAATTGGTCCTGTTTCACGGGTGTCTCATGGACAAAGTAAGAACATAAACTCAGAGCAGGTAAAAATTGTGTTTTAGACACAGCTTGCACACTACACAGTCAGTCAATCAGAATTCATTTTCAGAACCTGCAGTATATGATTCTCAGTAGTTTCTGACCAGGATCAAAGGAATGCTTTCAAAAACGTCTCAGGTATCATGTGTTTGTGTATCACAAAAATCTCCAAATCTATACAGTAAATATGTTTAACATTCAGTATGTAGGTAGTCAGAGAGGTCCTGAACACAGGCATATCAGTATCTCCCTGAACTATTGAGCAAAGTGTTTTTATAGTACTTTGAAATATCCAGAAAATAACTGATTTGATTGTACACATGTTGGACTTTACTTTGAAAAATCTCCAAATCTATAGAGTAAAAATGTCGCTGCCCTCCCAAGTTCAGTCAGCACTTGGTCACAGTGAGTGATGGCTGTGAAATTCTTCACTGTGTCCAGTCAGGACTGTTCACAGGCGGGCAACTGCTCCCAATCCACCTTCCACCTTTCACTAAACCTCTGCTCGTCAACGTGCAAGCCACCAACACAGTAATGGTGATGAGTGACGGAGATAAGAGCTGGGTCAGAGTGGGTCAGACCAAGATGTGGAAACTGGCCAAACCAGAGGAAATCAAGGGAATTGTGCATCAAATGGACCCAGAATTTAGTCAGATGTCAGGGGGAGAAAAGGCTGGGATAGCCTTTGGGGTGATGGGTTTGATGGTGCTGGTGGTCATAGGGGCAGTACTCGTTAAGAGGAAAAGGAGAGGGCTCCCTCGGTTGGGGATGGCGAAGGGCTATGAGGAAATACGTGGAGAGGTTGGTTGTGATGATGCCTGAGGGGGGAAAAACTGCCTGGCGCCTTTTCCCCCTGACACAAGTTCTTCTATTTAGTGAAATTTAGTTTTGAAGTTGACTGTCACCTCAGAAATCTGTAAATCTTTAAAAATGAGTTTTTCTGGAGAGGGAGATTTTGTTGAAGTTGTTTAAGAATTCCTGGTTTGCTTCAATGTGGCTATTAAACAACAAAAACATTCTTGAATTTTGCACTTTTTAACATTTAAATACATTCCAAGATACTTGATTTCAGCTAAATCTGACTTGAACATAAATCACAAAATGATTAACAGGAAGACAAACGTGATTTCCAAAGGCTGTAGTTAACCAATACTGCCCCCATGAGGGCCAGATGAATAATGTAATTTCATTTTTACCCCACATTTAAGAACCTCAGCACTGAGAAGTACAATCCAAAAGAAATGTGTGTACAAAAGATTTTCACCGATAACTAGTGGACATTTAGTAATTTGTGTATGAATCATTTTGGTACTGTACTTGCAATTAAAAACTATACATGTATAAATTGTGTATGTTACTACTCAGCTTTTCTGCAATACACAACTATGAATTAACTGTAAAAGTTATTCAAAAAATTCTCATGGCTCTATGCCTTTATGTTTGCTATCTCTCTGGTCAAGGAAAATGTCTTAAATGTCCAAATAATGTCTTGGTAGGACATAGTTAATGGCTTTCTAACATGTCTTCATGGTGTGTATATGTTTTTAATAGATCATGTAAAGTTTAGTTAAAAAAACAGAAACAGTTCAATGGACCTCTCACTCTTCTGTACATATGGCACCAAAGTGCATATTGGTTCTCTAAATATAACAGCAAACCAGGGCTGGAAAACCTTTTATTATTTTTCTCAGTTTCTCTTTGAATGTTCCTTGCCCTTACTGAGAAAACCACAACATTCCACCCACACCTGTAAATAGACAATGTCAAAGTGGACGTCATGGTTTTGGTAAGATTATCAGCACACAGACAGGCAGGTTCAGACAATAAAAATACATGATCGCACATTCACTCACAACAGACATGTAATGTGCACACTCACATGCATGTGCATACACACATACACACATCTATTTCCCGTAAAGAGTGCTCAGACCAATACGCATCTCCTCTTTCGTGACAAAATAAAAATCACCCACCCCCACACATGTACAGGTCTTGAACTTGAAAACAAAACCAGTCATGAGTTTTGTACCAATGAGAAAATTGGTATGGCATTTGGGGAGAGAAAAAATTAAAGGGAGGGAGAGAGAGACAGTTAAATAGCTGTGAAGCAGGGGAACTCCCTCATAGGTGTTTTAGCACAGCAAAAGCTCCCTCGTCGTTATTTCAATTCCAGCAGAAAAGTTACAGCCTAACAACTCCTAAAAGGAGATGACCAGACGGACTGAAGGACATCAAAACAAATACAGTCCAAGGTAAGATCCATCATCAATCAATCAAATTGTATTTGTATAGCTCATATTCACAAATCACAACTTGTCTCATAGGGCTTTAACAAGATGTGACTTTAACCCTCAACAAGAGGAAGGAAAAACTACTAAAAACCCTTTTAACAGGGTCAAAATACATAGAACCCTCAGAGAGAGACACATGTGAGGGATCTTTCTCCCAGGACGGAGAGAAGTGCAATAGATGTTGATAGAGTCACATTTAGTCTTTCTTCATAGTTTGCCGTTTTTAGTGCATGTCATGTTTTTATTGTTGACAAAACATCTGCTGCAGGATTACTGCTTTCTGTGAAGCAGAGAGGATTAAGAGCATACGATACATACTTTAACTTGTTCTCATACCTAACTTGTCATATTAAAACATAACTCCTTAGCTTTAATCAACATCACATACATGAAGTATGACATACACCTGAGAAAGAATTCAAGCAGTCCCCAGCTTCTGAAGGTTACATAAGAATGGCATAGTTTTGTCTGGAGACTGCGCATGCTTACTGAAGACTCAAAAGACGTTAACCGATTCATGGCTTTTTTGTGAAACACAAAATCGTCATGATATGAAGATTTGCCCAGGATCGGTCGAAGGAGGGGCTAAACTGGGAGCGGCTCCTACCATTTACTGGTTCAAGTGCCAAGAGAATGGTACTTAGTGTGGCCAATTTGGCGACTTTGCCGCTAAATCTGGCGACTTTTTCTGGTGTTATTTGAGATTTTCTGGTGTTTTGGAGACCGACGTGAAAGCACGTGTCGTTCTGCAGTTACTGTCCTCAACGAGCAGCGGGTGCTGCCGTGAGCCCCTCCGCCGCCCAAGAAAACTCACAGGCAGTCAGTCTCCCAGTATCCTCAGTCTCCCAGTAGCCCAGTCTCCCAGCGGCCTTGCGCAGCCGTCCAAGCTGCAGGCAGAGCAGAGAGGAGACCCATGCCCCGCGTCCTCCAGACTAAAAATGAATCACGCATGCGCAAAGCCGCCGCTGATCCTGCCCTGGCTTACAAAGCGGGATGTCAGTGTCAATGAATCTTCACCAGGCACGTGCACAGATAGACCCCTAGTGGTGCTCAAGCAGCTGCCCGTTTGCCCTGGATGAGAAAACTGCCCCTTCTGCTGGAGCCCAATTTGTTCTTCATTCATCAATATTTAAGAATAAAATTACTCTCTGTCATCAATTCCCCCAAATGTGTTTTGATATCTGACGGGGCATGTATTTGAGTTCTTGTGAGAATTTCGCCCCGACATGCTCTGCAGCGCTGAGCGCCAGGCCAAACGGCTGCAGCCTACTTCTTCTCTGACCCGCAGCATCAGAGAAACAGGTAATAACGGAGTTTGTGCAATCCTCCAACGTTGTTTGGTGATAAATTAACCACAACATAAGCGCCGCTGAAAACATTACGTCGCAACTGGTCCGACGTTTCCTAAAAAATAAACAAACAGCAAACTCACGAAATCCGTGATTTCAAATCACTAACGTTTGACATGTTTAATGAAGAGAGAGAGGGAGAGAGAGGCAGACACACACACAGACAGACAGACAGACAGACAGACAGACAGACAGACAGGCAGGCAGACAGACAGACAGGCAGGCAGAGACTTTAAAGGCAGTTTTACTGTTCTGCAAAATTAGACAAGTTCACTAGTTTTGTTTCATTTAAAATCGTAATTACTGAAATGAAAGGTAGGTCTTAAGTTGAGCTACATGACAGTCTTGTGAGATATATTGTGGTATATTATTAGTGTAATGCTGCTTATGCTTTAACTCTGTCAGAAAACAGCAAAAAAAGTGTGTGTACTGTGTTGTCAGCTTTATAGAGATTATGTAAGTCACTCTTGATTATTATGCACAACATTGATATATCTCATTTACAAAATTAGCAGCATAATGCCAAGAAAAGAGAGACTCCAAAAGCAGAAGGACAGGGAACTGCAGCAAGCAGCTCAGGGTAGCAGCTCTCTTTTATCTTGGATCAGGCCATCAACTAGTAAAACAAATGAGGGAGAATCAGTACCCCTACCTGGTCCAGAGGTAGTGATCACATCACTAACCATAACATATTATTGGGTTATTCAATATGGCCTTGTTTTGTCTGTTTTTGCCTGTTATTCATTCAATTTGATATTTTGAGTTAGTTTGTTAACAAAAATATATATATATATCAGTTGAAAATATCCCTAACCCTAACCCTAACCCTGTTTTTTAATTATTTATTATTATTATTTTTAATTTTGTAAATAATTTTGGGCGATGGGTGCCCTTTTTCTTGGTTTGAGCACCTGCCTCCCAAAATGTCTGTGCACGTGAGAAGTGATGGCCTAATTCAATGGCAAGATAAAAAAAAAAAAAAAAGAAGAATCAACAGAAAAATATGAGCAGTCCAAGAGCACTCACAGGCAGTCTCCCAGTAGCCTCAGTCTCCCAGTAGCCTTGTGCAGCAGTCCCAGCAGCAGGCAGAGCAGAGAGGAGAGCCACGCTCCGCGTTCTCCAGACTAAAAATGGATCCTGCCCTGGTTTACAAAGCGGGATGTAAGAGTCAATGAATCTTCACTGTCACTGGAAAACATGAGTCATTGAGTTCAGTCTCTTCATCGATGCAGAGTCCACATCGTGATGCATCTAAGAATCTAGACATTTCCACACCTCTAGTGTGGAACGTGGTGAAACTGAATCCTTTCAGCGCCTGAAAACTAAACCAAACTTAAGAAAAACTAACAAAAAACTTGCTCTGCCGGAGTGTCTCTTTTGTATAATTTTGACGGATAAAGGAGGAGAGTTGGACGTAGAGCTAGCAGTTCCACCCCACTTAAAGGGGACATATTATGAAAATTCCACTTTTGTAGTGCTTCTACACATTCATTGGGTATTTAGCAAGTCTACCGTCCCAAAAACTCTGGAAAAAAAAAACTCCCGCGATTTGTTGTGGTTCCTCTATTTCAGAAACTATATGCTAGAGTGACTCCAATGGGATTACGACCGAAATAGATGTCATAGTCGCAACATGCCCATGCCCCCATAGATCTATGCACTCCCCCACTACCACTCGACCCACCCATAGATGGACCCACCCACTTTTTAGACAGTCTATCGGTGGCCGGCCGCCATTTCATTCTTGCAAGCCTTGGGAACACTTGGATAAGCTAACTAGCAGCATGAATGAATTCAACAACCGAGATGCTCAGTGGTTGGCTGCACAAATCAGCACAAATGTCTTCATGTGACTCCAGCTTCAGAAGACACAAGATTGAGATGGATTGAGTTCATATATGATGGCAACGTTCCTGCAAGTGTTGGCAAATATCTGTATCGGTCTGTTTTATCAACCTGGGCCAATATAACGCCGGATTCTGGAAAAGGTTGTTATTGAAAGAGGGGTCGGTGCCATCTTTCCATCGCAATACTGAAGACGAGGGACATGTAAGTATTTTTTTTTTTTATAATTCTGGTATTTGCTTCTTTTAGACATTTTGTGTGGAGGCTAGTGACGTTAGCATGTTGTGGCGTGTGTGTGAGGAGATGGGTACAGCTCCGGTTGCTCCGGTAGCTACAGCAGCTCCGGTAGCGCTCCGTTAGGTCCTGTAGCGCTCCGTTAGCTCTCCGTTAGCTTCAGTAGCGCTCTGTTAGCGCTCCGGTAGCTCTGGTAGCTACAGCTGCTGCTACAGGGATTCAGCACACGTTACACTCATCTGCTGTAGGAAGTCGCGCTCGCAAGATACCGGAGGATGTTGTTGTCATAATGTGCGGGACTAGGACGATTATTCATTACCAGCCCTAGCTGGGGGAAATGTGTCCTTGTATCCTTGTATGCATGACAGTAGTACAAACATGAATAACATTGCTGCTTTTGGTGTTTAGGCAAGCACATCTGTTCACGGTGCTAGGCTACATCACGTAGCAGCCCGACGGACCCACCAAAGATGCGCACACATGGCACGCAGCTTTCTATGACAACAATGCGACCTCACTACAAAAGTACAGGTTTGTTTACCCTCAGTTACTTCGTCATGTCATTGATTGTGTCTCCGTGTTAAAGTTGTAACAGCATCTCATTTGTTTGTGACTCCACGGATACTGAATGTCTGTTTTATCATAGGCACACAGAAAACTGTGCTGCACTGATGTCGGTGTTGGGACCTCAGCTGTAAGAGACCTCGCTTGGAGGAGGGAGAGGACAACCCAAGTTGTTCAAGTATGGACTTCGGAGAGCCACAGGATGCTACCTATGATCCTGATGACTCGATCACAGTCTTGACTGAGTCAGCAGATGTGACGTGAGTGACTCAATATTTAATCTAAACATTTCAATAATCAGATAGATTACCATTCTACACTTTTTTAGCTGTTACAGCCTTTTGGTGAAATCTTTGTCTTTCTAATAGAATGGAATCTTCCAACCCTGTTCATAAGACACCCACAAATATTGTCTATGAAAACTGCCTCCTGGAGCTGTTTGAGGTGTGGCCTGTGTGTCGGCGGGGGACAGATGTAATATTTAAGCCGGTGAAAGCAGATGCAACCCTCCGTGAGTCTCACAGCCTTTATTTAAAAGCCAAACAGTGTACAAACAGTATGTGAAACATAAATAACATATCAATTAACTGCTGTCTTTAAATGGTCTTCACGATTTAAAGACCATTTATTTATCGTCTTCACGATAAATAAAATAATATAATTACAAAATAATTATAAAAAGAAAATAATAAATTCAAAAAAGTGCAAAATGTCCAACTTTTTTCCCCAATTTGTATTACAGATTAGATTAGATTTCTTTATTTATCCACACAATGGGGAAATTTACTTGTTACAGCAATAAAGAAAAACAGAATTAAAGTAACAGTGCCGAAGCACAATAAAAAAGATCAATAAAAAAGGTTACGTGGATAACCTGTTGGACCTCATCTTTCACAAGGTTTTTCAGGACCCGGCCCCATATGTGAATGAGGTGCTGAAGATCTCAATACCCAAGGATCTCTCTGCCAAGTATGAGAAACCTGACAAGCAGGAACAGGGAACACTCTGCGTATCTGGAGCACCGAGCAGGAGGGCAGGACCACCCTGATTCTCCGGCCCAGATAGCCCCAACACCAGCTTACAAAGCTTCTGTACGCCAAATACCTGTAACGGCTGAGCAAAGTTTACATTGTATTTAGAGAATAAAAGGTGACACACAAATATAAAGTGTTCCTTTGTTTACAGTACGGCTACTGATGGCACAAAGTGTATTTTTGTAATCAATGTTTTTATTATACTTGGTATTTTTTGTATTTCTTACCTCTGTCCCAGCCAGTACATTTAATAACTGTTTAAAAAGCTCTGTGGCATTCTTTCTAGCAATCTTTCTGACAATAACAGTGTATAGAAACAGTGCTTTTAGTGTTTGATATGTAACATGTCAACAATTGACACGTGTAAGATGAGCTGTAAGCAAAGTAATACAGAGGGAAGAGTAATTTATGTATTTTATTTCTCAGTCATATTTGTATTGCAGAAATGACTGATATCTCATGCATAAAAAAAAAAAGTTACTGCTCTATTCCTCTTGGACATAAAGGCCCATAATCTGCCCTGTAGATGTTGAATGCATTCTGTAGTGAGAACACATTCAAACACACAGGCTAATTAATGGAGGTAAAAACTTTATGTCCTACACCTCCATGAGTGGGGGGAGGGGTGAGAGGGGTGAAAGGGGGTGGGGTAAAATGTGGGCGGGTTGAGAGGGGGGCGGGGCCCTCAAAACAGGTCAATCTGAGGAGGTCTGTTTTAGACAGGGTAAAAAGGTGCTGTTTTAAATGATCCTTGTGGTATTTTTACCAACATTTTTTACAGACATTTCATTAAGACCCCAAGGAGCCATATCAACTGTGGTGAAATGGGCATAATATGTCCCCTTTAACAGCCTTTTGATTAAATTTGATATTTTAACATTCAACAATACAGGACAAAATTTATTTATGTATGTGGGTCTAGGCACAGCATTAAAGTCATGAAGTTATTTTGAGAAGTGATGGCCTATTTCAATGGCAAGATAAAAAAATAAAAATAAAATTATCAACAGAAGAATAAAAAAAAAGGTTTTTATTTTATTTTTTTTGTAATTTTTAATAATTTTGTCGGAATTTTCGAGATAATAAAAAAAAGAAAAAAAGAATTTGTTTTTCAAGTGAATGCAATACGCCCCCGAAGAAGAAAGCTCATTTGTAGTTCTAAACATATTTAGGGTGTTTTTTTCTCACTTTTTGTAAGTCCTACAGCGATCATTACCATTATGCAAATTAGGCGAGGACGTCATTTAGCAACATTTAGTGACTTTTAGGACAGCCAATAGCTATTTACCTTACTGAGGAGTTGGCAACACTGCTGGTACTACGCCTGCGCACCATCAAGGAAGAACCAAGTCTGGACCACGGCAAACCCCACCCCCTCGTTTTTAACCAATCCATTTTCTACCAACTGTTATAAATATTACCACCGGCCATCCATTCGGTGACTCTTGACTACCCCGGTGCTGCTTGAGGACCGGGGCTGTGCGTTTGGTGCCCATTGCTTTGCTGTACTTTCATATCTTTTGATTGCTTCTAAATAAATACTTGTTGAACCAAAAGGAGACCGGCTCTTCACATATTTTGGATAAAAGAACACGACACAATCTTATCATTAATATCCAGCCTGTAACGGTAACATTTTCAACCTTTGTGTTCTCTGCTGCATTTAGGTCACCATGCCAGCGGGAAAACATCAACGGAGCAACTTCATTCTGTTGATAATGGCTTTGTCAGTCATGTTGGAGGACTGCAGGGTCCATGGCTGTTGGACTGGCTCTGGTTCAGAGTGTGAAAAAGCTAATTTTGTCCCAGGCTACAACCTGGCAGGACAGGGCTTCGATGTGGTGAAGATGAAACAAACGGGCACGTATGCCATCAACGTCAGAGCTTACCTGGATGACAACCACACCTGCACACTGTGTCCCAACCGGTTCCAAAACGGACAGGTAGAGTCAAACTATCAGACTGCTCAGACCTCTCAGAGCACCTCCTGCTCTGTTGTATTCCACTTCCTTTCACTGCTTTCTTCCTACACCTGCATCCCCATGTACTTCCGGTAATTTTTAACCCTCCTCAGATTCAGAAGCTTCCAGCGGCGGTGCTGGACTGGCGTCCCCTCAGCCGCTGCAGTAAGCAGCTTTCTAGTGGCCTGCACCACTCGGTGGAATCCCTGCTGCGCAGCTCCAACTCCCTGGTTAGCAACAACTGGAACGTGAATTTGGGCCTCGACAACGTTGTCACGGCAGAGCTGGGAGGAAGCGAATCCGAACTGGCAAAGTTTGCTAATAAACAGCACAGCGAGGGCAAGACCACTTTTGTCACCCATGAACTCAGTTGCACCTTCTACAGGTAAAGAGAAACTAATGGTACACAAAAGAAAAATAGATCAGCATGGTTACTATGGTTTAAGGCCGCACAGGGAACTTGAATGTTTATTGTGTTTGTTACAAAAAGGTCAAGATTATTTTCTAATTGCCTCATGGCACTCCGCATGTCCTTTGTTTCTTCAGCTACAGGCTGGCTGATCATCCCCAGCTGAGTACAGATTTTAAAAAGCATCTGAACCGACTCTCACCGAGTTTAAACACAAGCCAGGACATAGTCAACTACATGCGTCTGATAGACACCTATGGAACACACTATATACAACAGGTCAGAGAAATACACACACTCTTCTCTCTGTCCCTTTAAATAAATGCATCTTTTCATAATGTTTTACTGAGATAATGAAACAGAGGTGGATGACAATAGTTACTGAAAAGCCAAAAGTAAATATGTTTGTTTCCTAGGTCCAACTTGGCGGAAAGGTGAAGCGAATCACTGCCTTGAGGACCTGTGTGGCCATACTGAATGGTTACTCAGAGTACGAGATCAATAACTGCCTGAACTCCGAAGTCCAAATGTCTCTAGGTTTGCCCTCTGCTAAAGCATCCTTCTCCTACAAGTGTGAAAACTTCCTGAAAGGCAGAATGAGTAGGAGCATAGGCTTCTACCAAGCCTTCATGACCCGTGAGACCGAGGTTATCGGGGGGGGGAAGTTCATCTCTAACATCCTCTACCAGCAAGACCAATCTGAAGCGTTCCGCAGCTGGATGAACAGCCTCCACGACCACCCTGATGTGGTTTCCTATGCCATCCTCCCTCTGCACGGTTTGGTGGAGGACCCACAGATCAGTGCCAATCTGAAAAGCATTGTCACTCTCTACATTACATGGCACTACATGATGGATTGGCATCCTCCTTCCAAGAGCTGTTCCCCAACTCATAACCTTGATCGCCACTGTTGTCCATTAAGGGTTGGCAGAGGAACCTTCAAACTTTGGAATCTAAGAGCTGACGGCCTGAATTCGGACCCCTTCTCACGAACAGACGCCTACGTGAAAATCCGCTACCACGACCATTACCAGAAAGCTGACACGATAGATAACAAGAATTACCCACGGTGGGACAAAACATTTGATTTTGGTTCTGTTGAACTGTCTCACAAGCTGACATTGGAAGTCTGGGATGAGGATGTGCACTATGATGACCACATTGCGACATGTTCGAATTATGTTAAGAGGGGAAGTTACTCCATGATCTGTGAGCTCAGTCCAAGTTCCGGATCTCTCCACTTCGACTACTCCGTCACATGTGATGCTCACTTGACAGGCATTAGGTGTGAAAGCTACTCCCCCGATGCTTAGTAGGTTGTTAGGTGACAATGTTTCAACATAGATTTAGATATATAGATGATGTTCAAGTTTAATATATTTGCCATTTTATTATTGCATTTGAACTATAAACACAAAAATGTCATGTTATAATCTTGTAGTAAACATTAATTTAACCAGAAACCAGTTGTCTTCTATGTAAACAATGCCTTGTAATGTTTCTGCATTTATCAACCAAAGTCAATGTCCTTCTACATCCATCATACATAACCAAATAAAGAAATGTCGATTCAAGACACTGATACATACTTTGGCTGTTGACCTTTAATTGTCTTTTGCTGCACTGATACGCTCAATCACAAGTTTTTATCAACTTAGAATGAGCACTTTATGTCAACATCGAGAATTGGTCGTGTTTCACGGATTCTGCCTTGTTTCTACAGTAGCTTAGAACAGACAAACCAAACACTGGCTTTAGAGAAGGCCTTTCACATTAAAAGGCAACCATAGGTTCTAAGAGAGTTCCAGAAAATGAGGCAAAGTGTCTCTGTGTCCCCCGGGTGGCTGGCAACAGCCCATATCCTCAATGTTAATTTTGTTCCGTCATTGTAGTAGTTCATATCACATTGATGTTTTTTTAATAAATAAAAACAGGGTGAAACCTCATAATTGACAGCTGAGACTGACTCGTGATTGGTCGAGCGTGTGTCAGCGGTAAAAAGGATTTGTTAAATTCTGCACACTGGATCTGCACTTCTTTCATGATAATTCATCCAGGCACCTATTAGTCCTCCTGCTGAATCCCTATACGCATAACCACACACATTTATTCCAATATTTATTATTAGGTTTAAACAGGTATCTAGAAATCATACAAACAACTTAGTAAAAGCTTTTACAGTAACACTTGTACACTTACAACACATTAGCCACTTGTACAGTACATGAATTCAGCAGCTGATTCCTCAAATCATCTTCTTTGTTGCTTGTCTCGAAAACTCAAAGAAACTAAATCAAGCACCATTCTTAACGTAAAAACATTCTCTTAATTCATTTGACAAGTCTCCGACAGGAAAAGAACTGGGCTTGAAAGATGAAACTCAACACATTAAACTAACGGTGACAGAAAGTAATTTTCCAGATAGATGACTAAAATGTTCACGTCACTTCAGTTATGCAAACTTTGTTTCAGTCTATATATTCAGTACCAAACTGTTGATGGTGTTCTCCAATACATGTTGTTCTCGCTGAACCTCTTAAAACCACGTTCTTTCACGTTTCTACACTTTGGAATCTTATACGTAACATGTGAAGTGCATATTAATAAAAAGGCTAAGTTGTTGTTGTTCAGCCTTCTCTGTAAATACTGGTCTCATAGACAAAGTAAGAACATAAACTCAGAGCAGGTAAAAATTGTGTTTTAGACACAGCTAGCACGCTACACAGTCATTCAATCAGAATTCATTTTCAGAACCTGCAGCATATGATTCTCAGTAGTTTTTGGCCAGGATCAAAGGAATGCTTTCAAAAACATCTCAGGTTTCATGTGTTTGTGTATCACTTTGAAAATCTCCAAATCTATACAGTAAATATGTTTAACATTCAGTATGTAGGTAGTCAGAGAGGTCCTGAACACAGGCATATCAGTATCTCCCTGAACTATTGAGCAAAGTGTTTTTATAGTGGTTTGAAATATCCAGAAATTAACTGATTTGATTGTACACATGTTGGACTTTATTTAGAAAAACCTCCAAATCTATAGAGTAAAAATGTCGCTGCCCTCCCAAGCTCAGTCAGCACCTGGCTACAGTGAGTAATGGCTGTGAAATTCTTTACTGTGTCAGGTCAGGACTGTTCACAGGCGGGCAACTGCTCCCAATCCACCTTCCACCTTTCACTAAACCTCTGCTCGTCAACGTGCAAGCCAACAACAAAGTAATGGTGATGAGTGACGGAGACAAGAGCTGGCTCAGAGTTCGTCAGACCAAGATTTGGAAACTGGCCAAACCAGAGGAAATCAAGGGAATTGTGCATCAAATGGACCCAGAATTTAGTCAGATGTCGGGGGGAGAAAAGGCTGGGATAGCCTTTGGGGTGATGGGTTTGATGGTGCTGGTGGTCATAGGGGCAGTACTCGTTAAGAGGAAAAGGAGAGGGCTCCCTCGGTTGGGGATGGCGAAGGGCTATGAGGAAATACGTGGAGAGGTTGGTTGTGATGAAGCAGAGAGGGAGACACAGCAAGAGGATGCCTGAGGGGGGAAAAAACAGCTTGGCACCTTTTCCCCCTGACACAAGTTCTTTAATTGAGTGAAATTTAGTTTTGAAGTTGACTGACACCTCAGAAATCTGTAAATCTTTAAAAATTAGTTTTTCTGGAGAGGGAGACTTTGTTGAAGTTCTTTAAGAATTCCTGGTTTGCTTCAATGTGGCTTTTAAACAACAAAAACATTCTTGAATTTTGCATTTTCTAACATTTAAATACATTCCAAGATACTTGATTTCAGCTAAATCTGATTTGAACATAAATCACAAAATGATTAACAGGAAGACAAACGTGATTTCCAACGGCTGTAGTTAACCAATACTGCCCCCATGAGGGCCAGATGAATAATGTAATTTCATTTTTACCCCACATTTAAGAACCTCAGCACTGAGAAGTACAATCCAAAAGAAATGTGTGTACAAAAGATTTTCAGATAACTAGTGGACATTTTGTAATTTGTGTATGAATAATTTTGGTACTGTACTTGCAATTAAAAACTATACATGTATAAATTGTGTATGTTACTACTCATCTTTTCTGCAATACACAACTATGAATTAACTGTAAAAGTTATTAAAAAAATTCTCATGGCTCTATGTCTTTATGTTTGCTATCTCTCTGGTCAAGAACAATGTCTTAAATGTCCAAATCATGTCTGGGTAGTTGGTCAAGGACATAGTTAATGGCTTTCTAACATGTCTACTAGTCTGTTCATATGGCACCAAAGTGCATATTGGTTCTCTAAATATAACAGCAAACCAGGGCTGGAAAACCTTTTATTTTATTTTTCTCAGTTTCTCTTTGAATGTTCCTTGCCCTTACTGAGAAAACCACAACATTCCACCCACACCTTTAAATAGAAAATGTCAAAGCTGACGTGATGGTTTTGGTAAGATTATCAGCACACAGACAGGCAGGTCCAGACAATAAATATGATCGCACATTCACTCACAACAGACATGTAATGTGCACACTCACATGCATGTGCATACACACATACACACATCTATTTCCCGTAAAGAGTGCTCAGACCAATACGCATCTCCTCTTTTGTGACAAAATAAAAATCACCCACCCCCACACATGTACAGGTCTTGAACTTGAAAACAAAACCAGTCATGAGTTTTGTACCAATGAGAAAATTGGTATGGTATTGAGGGAGAGAACAAATTAAAGGGAGGGAGAGAGAGACAGTTAGATAGCTGTGAAGCAGGGGAACTCCCTCATAGGTGTTTTAGCACAGCAAAAGCTCCCTCGGTCGTTATTTCAATTCCAGCAGAAAAGTTACAGCCTGACAACTCATAAAAGGAGATGACCAGACGGACTGAAGGACATCAAAACAAATACAGTCCAAGGTAAGATCAATCATCAATCAATACAATTTTATTTGTATAGCTCATATTCACAAATCACAATTTGTCTCATAGGGCTTTAACATGGTGTGACATCCTTTCCCTCAACAAGAGGAAGGAAAAACTACTAAAAACCCTTTTAACAGGGTAAAAATACATAGAACCCTCAGAGAGAAACACATGTGAGGGATCTCTCTCCCAGGACGGAGAGAAGTGCAATAGATGTTGATAGAGTCACATTTAGTCTTTCTTCATAGTTTGCCGTTTTTAGTGCATGTCATGTTTTTATTGTTGACAAAACATCTGCTGCAGGATTACTGCTTTCTGTAAAGCAGAGAGGATTAAGAGCATACGATACATACTTTAACTTGTTCTCATACCTAACTTGTCATATTAAAACATAACTCCTTAGCTTTAATCAACATCACATACATGAATGCAATGCGCTTATAAGAAAAGTATGACATACACCTGAGAAAGAATTCAAGCAGCCCCCAGCTTCTGAAGGTTACATAAGAATGGCGTAGTTTTGTCTGGAGACTGCGCATGCTTACTGAAGACTCAAAAGGCGTTAATCGATTCCAGGCTTGTTTGTGAAACACAAAATAGCACTGTCATGATATGAAGATTTGCCCAGGATCGGTCGAAGGAGGGGCTAAACTGGGAGCGGCTCCTACCATTTACTTGTTCAAGTGCCAAGAGAATGGTACTTAGTGTTGCCAATTTGGCGACTTTGCCGCTAAATCTGGCGACTTTCTAAATCCTCTAGAGACAAATCAAGCGACTTTTTCTGGTGTTATTGGAGACTTTCTGGTGAGTGAGCCGTGAGCCCCTCCGCCGCCCAAGAGCACCCGCAGGCAGTCAGTCTCCCAGCGGCCTTGCGCAGCAGTCCCAGCTGCAGGCAGAGCAGAGAGGAGACTCATGCCCCGCGTCCTCCAGACTAAAGATGAATCGCGCATGCGCAAAGCCGCCGCTGATCCTGGACGTAGAGCTAGCAATTCCACCCCGATTACCAGCCTTTTCATTCAATTTGATATTCTAACATTTAACAATACAGGACAAAATTGATTAATATATGTGGGTCTAGGCACAGCATTAAAGTCATGAAGTTATTTTGAGAAGTGATGGCCTATTTCAATGGCAAGATAAAAAAAAAAGATACAGCCGAAGAATTAAAATTTTTTGTATTTTATTGAGAACTTATTATATATATTACCGAGATAATTACATCAAATAAAAAAAATTCAAATGAATGCAATTCGCCTTCGTAAAAGAAAGCTAATTTATGACTTTAACGGCAACATCTTCAACCTTTTTGTTCTCTGCTACATTTAGGTCACCATGCCAGCGGGAAAAAATAAACGGAGCAACTTCATTCTGTTGATAATGGCTTTGTCAGGCATGTTGGAGGTCTGCAGAGTCCATGGCTGTTGGACTGGCTCTGGTTCAGAGTGTGAAAACGCTCCTCCTGTCCCAGGCTACAACCTGGCAGGAGAGGGCTTCGATGTGGTGAAGATGAGTCGAACGGGCACGTATGCCATCAACGTCACAGCTTACCTGGATGACAACCACACCTGCACACTGTGTCCCAACCGGTTCCAAAACGGACAGGTAGAGTCAAACTACCAGACTGCTCAGGCCTCTCAGAGCACCTCCTGCTCTGTTGTATTCCACTTGTATTCCACTACACCTGCATCCCCATGTACATCCGGTCATTTTTAATCCTCCTCAGATTCAGAGGCTTCCAGCGGCGGTGCTGGACTGGCGTCCCTTCAGCCGCTGCAGTAAGCAGCTTTCTAGTGGCCTGCACCACTCGGTGGACTCCCTGCTGCGCAGCTCCAACTCCCTGGTTAGCAACAACTGGAACGTGGATTTGGGCCTCGACAACTTTGGCACATCAGTGGTGGGAGGAAGCAAATCCGAACTGGCAAAGTTTGCTGTTCAACAGCACAGCGAGGGCATGACCACTTTTGCCACCCATGAACTCAGTTGCACCTTCTACAGGTAAAGAGAAACTAATGGTACACAAAAGAAAAACAATATATCGGCATGGTTACTATGGTTTAAGGCCGCACAGTGAATTTGAATGTTTATTGTGTTTGTTACAAAAAGGTCAAGATTATTTTCTAATTGCCTCATGGCACTCCGCATGTCCTTTGTTTCTTCAGCTACAGGCTGGCTGATCATCCCCAGCTGAGTACAGAATTTACTAAGAATCTGAACCAACTCCCACTGAGTTTAAACACAAGCCAGGACAGAGCCGAGTACAGACGTCTGATAGACACCTATGGAACACACTATTTACACCAGGTCAGAGAAACACACACACTTTTCTCTCTGCGCCTTTTAATAAATGCATCTTTTCACAGTGATTTACTGAGATAATGACACAGAGGTGGATGACAATAGTTACTGAAAAGCCAAAATTAAATATTTTTGTTTTCCTAGGTCAAACTTGGCGGAAAGGTGAAGCGAATCACTGCCTTCAGGACCTTTCCGGCCACACTGAATGGTTACTCAGAGTCCGAGATCAATGAATGCCTGAAGACCGAATTCCAAATGGCTCTAGGTCTCCTCCCTGCTACAGCATCCTTGTCCAACACATGTGACAACATCCTGAAGGGCAATATGAGTGTGAGCATGGGCTCCTACCAATTATTCATAACCCACAAGACCGAGGTAATCGGGGGGGATGGGGGAATCCTCAACCAGCAAGACCCATCTGAAGCATACCGCAGCTGGATGAACAGCCTCCACGACAAACCTGATTTGGTTTCCTACGCCATCCTCCCTCTGCACCGTTTGGTGGGGGACTCGCAGATCAGTGCCAATCTGAAAAGCATTGTCACTGACTACATTAAAGAGAACCAGCTGCATCCTGCTTCCAAGAGCCGCCCGACTCGTACTGGCAGAGGAACCCTCAAACTGTGGAATCTTAGAGCTTATCGCCTGGATTCGGACCCCTTCTCAGCAACCGACGCCTACGTGAAAATCTACTACCACAAGTATTACCAGAAATCTAAAATGATAGTTGACAACAATAACCCATGGTGGTACAAAACATTTGATTTTGGTTATGTTGAACTGTCTCACAAGCTGAGGTTGGAAATCTGGGACGAGGATGTGTACTATGATGACCACATTGTGACATGTTCGAATTATGTTGAGAGGGGAACTTACGATATGATCTGTGAGTTCAGTCAAATTCCCGGATCTCTCGAATTCACCTACTCCGTCACATGAGATGCTCACTTGAGATCCATTAGGTGTGGAAGCTACTCCCCCATTTGCTTAGTAGGTTGTTAGGTGACAATGTTTCAACATAGATTTAGATATATAGATGATGTTTAAGTGTAATATATTTGGCATTTTATAATTACATTTGAACTATAAACATAAAAATGTCATATTATAATCTTGTAGTAAACATTAATTAAACCAGAAACCAGTTGTCTTCTATGTAAACAATGTCTTGTAATGTTTCTGCATTTATCAACCAAAGTCAATGTCCTTCTACATCCTTCATACATAACCAAATAAAGAAATGTCGATTCAAGACACGGCTACATACTTTGGCTGTTACCTGTAATTGTATTTTGCTGCACTGACACGCTCAAACATTTATTTTTATCAACTTAGAATAAGCGAGAATTGGTCCTGTTTCATGGGTTCTTAGAACAGAAAAACCTAACATTGGCTTTAGAGAAGGCCTTTCACATTGAAAGGCAACCATATAGGTTATATTACATGCTTGGGAGAGGAGGAGGTATTCAGTTGGTTGCAATGTGCAACTTCACCACTAGGTGCTAATACATCCCATAAACGTTTATAAGGACTGAGAACATGATGGCTTCAGAAAGTGAGGCAAAGTGTCTCCATGTCCCCCTGGTGGCTGGCAACAGCCAATCTCCTCAAGATTTTGTTCTGTCATTGTAGGTAGTTCATATCACATTGATGTATTTTTTAATTGTACACTTTGATATTAGTTTGGTTGTAATTAGTCTTTTCCATAAAAACAGGGAGAAACCTCATAATTGACAGCTGAGACTGACTCGTGATTGGTCGAGTGTGTGTCAGAAGTAAAAGGATTTGTTAAATCCTTTACAATGCATCTGTACTTCTTTCATTATAATTCATCAAGGCACCTACTGGTCCTCCTGCCGAATCCCCATACACATAACCACACACATATTTATTCCAATATTT
Organism: Pleuronectes platessa; assembly: GCF_947347685.1. Classification (NCBI taxonomy): domain Eukaryota; kingdom Metazoa; phylum Chordata; class Actinopteri; order Pleuronectiformes; family Pleuronectidae; genus Pleuronectes; species Pleuronectes platessa. Next base: position 21,103,944 of record NC_070629.1, on the reverse strand, counting down.
ATTATTAAGTTTAAACAGGTATCTAGAAATCATACAAACAAATATGGCGACGCCTGCGAGCTAGTTCTGGCAGGCAACTCGAGCGGCACTGCGCCAATCAGGTGTCATACATCATGTGACATACATCCTATGACATACCTCAATCTCCACAACCATCTTAATACACACCCACCTTATCAGGTGGTCTATTTAACCAGAGAGACATTTCCCATCAACCCCTCTTGCTCTTACTGCTGCTGCAGTATTGCTACCTGTTGCTTCAGCGTCTCAGCCGTTGACCAAGTGACCGTTGTTCCTCCGTGGGTCGTTGTCTCTCTCAATCCGAGTAATTCCTCCTCTGAAGAAGTTCGCTTTATTTCCGAAATTTCGGCTCGGTCCTTCAAGATTCACTACGTGTGAATCTGACGTCAAGCGTCTGCGCCACGACTCCCGCGGGCCTCTCAGCGCGCACCACATCCTGGAGGAGCTGCGCACCCGAAGCGTTTAATTCATCGGATCTGAGCCACGAGTTAGTTTCAACTACTTCTTGACTGAAGGCGGCTCCGCGAGGCCGAACAAACGCTGGTGGCAGCGTCACTGACGGCAGCTTCGCTGACGGATTCTTCCCGGGACATCTCTGCTCTACCAACTTCTCCCTCACCGCGGGATGTTGTCCCTCGGAGGCAGAGGAAGCGCGCCTGGATCCGCTGGGGCTTTCATCCTGTCTCCTCTGCTGAATGAAGTCTGCACTGAACGTTATGAATGAAACAATTCAGGCTGGAATCACACGCCATCTTCCCGGCACGTGATGTAAACAAAATTACGGGACCGGCTCGTGTTATAGTACTTCCTGGTACGTCACTCCAGCAGGATTATGGGAGTTGTAGTCCAATCTCCAGCCATGGGTCTGAAGCTTCTGTCTCCTGACAACAGTACCTTTCCCAAAGGAATCAAAGGCTAGCAGGTAATATGTTTTGTTATTCCGGAAACTTTCAATTATATAATATATATGTGGGTGGAGTGGTCTTCCTCCAACCAAGGGTTGGGGTTCAATCTTGTGCAGGGTGCTGGGCCCTCAGGTGGGCCCTCATAGATGTTGAATGCAATAATTATAAATAACTTGTATATATGACTTTCTTATGACTTCTGGCATGCGATGATTTCGCAACGGACGTGCCATGTGCTATATTTATCGCATTGCACATGCCCGAGTTTCAGGGATAGGAAGGGAGCGAGATGGCTCACTCCTCAGCTACTTCCATCAGCACCTCCGGTAAAACAAAGTTTATTACAGCTGCGCGAATAACACGCGCATGAGGTAACTAACGAATGAACGAATATTAAATTCGCGGGCAACTATTTTGTCTTCGGATTGTCAACTACAATCTGGTCCACTTTGAGGAAGTGCACCAGAAAATTCTGGACATCCTTCATTGGATGTGAGAGAGTGGTGGTTTACTGTTGTGTCAAGACACCACAACACTTCTGTGCGCAGCGTTGTCGTAAGGCCTGCATGATTATGGCCAAAATCATAATTACGATTATTTAGATCAATATTAATATCATGATTATTCATACATTTTAGGAACAATATATTTTTATAGCATTTTCATGTTTAAAGGCACAAGAACACTGCTTCACTTCCATGTTGTGCTACATTCCAGCTAATGTACACATCTTTCATTAGGTCCTGGGCAATCGACTCTCCTGTCGGTTCTTATGGGAAAAAATGACGTCTGTAAGCATTGACTCTTCATTGCAAATTACAATCAATGCAGTGAATTGTCAGGGACATGTACGGCTCCATTGTTGTGCTTGATCATTGCTCACAGTATTTATTGGACACATGTCTTTGGCCAAATGAAATGCGATCGCATCAGTTATTCCAGTGTGTCTTCGGGAAGGGGATGGATACGCTGTCGCACCATGCATGGTCGTTTATGGTTTTCTCTGTTGACGTTGGACATTGACGGAGATTCAGGGAGGTAATGTTAGTTTTGGCCTTGATGCACTTGTTGTACTATGGTTTGTGGGTCATTTTTTCAGGTGGTTAAACAAGGTAGTTGTATTGCTATGCGGCGCAAACACAACTCTAAACTCACTCTGGCATGATTTGTTCTTGGTTATCATCACTTGCCCTAAATTCCAAAACTACCATACAACGGTTGATGATCCTTTTCGAAGGACTAGCTCCTCGCCTTCTGCTCCTGATAATTGATTTACCTTTCACACGACACCGTGATTGGCTACTCTCTGTCTCTACTCTCTAAGAAATACCGGAACTGACTGCAGACAAAACGTTGTTCTGGCTACCGCTGCAGGGTGCGTGCATGACAACTCCCATTTTGTTCTCCCTCTGGTGGTTAGCGAATGTTAGTCGAGAAAGCGCTTGATTTGATATGTAGCAAAGCACGCATTTTAAATGTCAATATCGCTGACGATCATGCAATTCGATTAATTGTGCAGCCCTAGTTGTTGTGGCTCCCTTTGTCACTCTGAGGTCCGTAAATAGATAGATAGATAGATAGATAGATAGATAGATTACTTCATCCCCGAAGGGAAATTAAGTCGTCATAGCAGCCGGTACATTTGATTACAATAAAATAAATACAATAGAATAAAATATTGAGGTAGAAAGAATAAAAACAGAAACACAAGATAAATAGGTAGATAAGGTGCAGTGGCAGATGATGGTAATAGTACTGATGATATGATGGTAATGTTATTGTTAGATAGTATATAAAAAATTGTATAGTATATATATTTATATATGATAGTAATTATACCAATATAATAGCAGTATATAGTAATAATAGCAGTAACAGTATATATAATAATAGTCAAATATAATAATAATAACAGGTACACATGTATAAATATGTGTATATAGACTTATATATACAAAGAATATACAAAGAGTATGATATAATGTATAGTACGGGTATAAATATAAGTATTTGGCGATGCAATATATAATGTACTATGAGTGTAAGAATATGTAGACCGAGTGTGCAAAAGACAATATTATTGTATAAAATGATGAATTGAGACAGGTATATTTAGTTTAGTTCAGTGATGGTGGCTCTGACAGAGGTAGATGCGTTGTACAGTCTTATTGCGGTTGGGAGGAACGACCTGTATCGTTCCTTAGAGCAGCGGGGTTGAATGAGTCTATGGCTGAAGCTGCTCCTTAGCCTGTCCAGTGTTTTGTGGAGGGGTGAGACGGATTGTACATGATTGCCAGCATTTCAGGTGGTTTGCTGGACTTAGAGTGTTAAATTCTGGGGTATAGGTTGCCATGTGCCAAGTTCACAATATATTCTCCTACAGCCAGGGCAGTTGGGGGGAACCTCACCAGGCAGTATATATTCTCCCGCGACAATGTGCCTACAGCGAATGACCACACCACGGGGGTGCATGGTGCGCATCACAGTTTCACAGGTAGCATATTCTCCTGCAGGCATGCGCCATGGAGAATGGCCCCACCGCGGCGGTGAATGGCGCACATAATCAGTTTCACAAGGTAGCATATTCTCCTGCAGGCATGCGCCTATGGAGAATAGCTACACCGCAGTGGCATGGCACACATAACAGGCTCACTAGGTAGCATATTCTCCAGCAGGCATGCGCCTATGGAGAATAGCCACACCGCAGTGGCGTGGAACACATAACAGGCTCACTAGGTAGCATATTCTCCAGCAGGCATGCGCCTATGGAGAATAGCCACACCGCAGTGGCGTGGAACACATAACAGGCTCACTAGGTAGCATATTCTCCAGCAGGCATGCGCCTATGGAGAATAGCCACACCGCAGTGGCGTGGAACACATAACAGGCTCACTAGGTAGCATATTCTCCAGCAGGCATGCGCCTATGGAGAATAGCCACACCGCAGTGGCGTGGAACACATAACAGGCTCACTAGGTAGCATATTCTCCAGCAGGCATGCGCTTATGGAGAATAGCCACACCGCAGTGGCGTGGAACACATAACAGGCTCACTAGGTAGCATATTCTCCAGCAGGCATGCGCCTATGGAGAATAGCCACACCGCAGTGGCGTGGAACACATAACAGGCTCACTAGGTAGCATATTCTCCAGCAGGCATGCGCCTATGGAGAATAGCCACACCGCAGTGGCGTGGAACACATAACAGGCTCACTAGGTAGCATATTCTCCTGCAGGCAGGCACCTATGGAGAATAGCCACACCGCAGTGGCGTGGAACACATAACAGGCTCACTAGTTAGCATATTCTCCTGCAGGCATGCGCCTATGGAGAATAGCCACACCGCAGTGGCATGGAACACATAACAGGCTCACTAGGTAGCATATTCTCAAGCAGGCATGCGCTTATGGAGAAATGCACACATAACAGATACCGATTTATTCGTCAAGCTCCGAATTTGTGCAGTGTTGGGCGGTTACAGTATTAGCTCATCACTCCCATCATTCCTGTGTTAGCATATGGGGAGTGATTAAGTTGGAGCCTAGACACCAAACACAAACATGTTCTATTGTGAATAATAAATATCTTAATAAATAAGATAAATAATCAAACGTGAGTAGTCTGACTGAAATGGAGCGAAGCCAGCGAGCTAGTTCTGGCAGGCAAATCGAGCTGCGCTGCTTCAGTCATGTGCCATACATCAGGTGACATAAATCATGTGACATATCAGGTGACATACTTCACCTGCCACAACCAGCCACAGCACTCATCCACTGCATTAGGCGGTCTATTTAAGCAGAGGGAAATCCCATCTGTCCAACCATACCCGAGCGTCTTGACCCCATGGTATTCATCCAATTCCTACAGAGCAGTGAATAGATCAAGAACCAATAACCTTATCATGTGTCAATGCTGCTACAATAGAAAATCTATGAATCCTCAATGATGACAGGTAAGACTGTCATTTACCTTGGCTTTATATTTCCTTATTACTGAATTGTTGTCAAGGTGAGTCAGAGTATACGATAACGGAAGCAGTCTAATAGGAAATCTGACAAGGACGCTCATTTAATCCTCTACATGACCTTATCCTTTCTAGTCTTAGAAGAACACATGTTTACAACAAGTCTGATAGATCTTGTCGAGACTTCTGAATTATCATTGCTAAGAATAAATACTGCTTTCTGTTCTTTCTTCTCTATGATCAAACGCTTGCATCCCTCTTCAACCCATCTGACGACACCCTTGCCTACCAACAATGGTTGAAAATGCATGACGAGATCTCCTCAAAGCTTCGCCATCCCTGCCAGAGCTGAGGCCTAACACCTGGATGCTGTTCCCGCACTCCTTAAGATGTGGCACCGCTATGACTGCAACACTCCATCATCAATGCTACTCATGCTATGTTGGACACCACAAGAAGGAATATTGACTCTCAAACATCATCTGCAGCCTTGGTGTTTTAATATGTAATCTCCGCTGCACAAATCCTTTGTTGCATGTCAGATCTCGGGATCCATTACGTCTCCGCGTCCGGGTATAGTCACAGGCATGTTTTGGCGCGCCTTCATACCCTCAAATGGTGACGATACAATGCAAACGATGCCAAGGGATTCATTGCACCCTTGCCGTGGCATACATCTGTTCCTGTCCATCCTGGGAGAGGGATCCCTCACATGTGGCTCTCTCTGAGGTTTCTACATTTTCCCCTGTTTATGGGGGTTTTTTGGTAGTTTTTCCTTACTCTTGTCGAGGGTTAAGGACAGGATGTCGCATTTGTTAAGCCCGATGAAACGAATCATGTTTTGAATATTGGCGATACAAACAAAACATGTGAGTGAATAATTTCTATGTGCTTTGCAGACTGATTCTTTTATTGCATTTCAGGTGGTATGCTGGGCTTAAAGGTGAAATTCCGATGCATATGTTGCCATGTGCCAAGTTCACTATATTCCCGTATATGGAACCTCACCAGGTAGTATATTCCCCCGCAGACAATTTGGCTACATCGAATGACCACACCACGGCGGTGAATGGCTCACATAACAGGTTCACTAGTTAGCATATTCTCCTGCAGGCTAATGCCCCTACGGTGAATGGCGCACACATAGCAGATACCGATCCATACGTCAGGCTCCGACTATGTGCAGTGTTGGGGGGTTACAAGTATTTGCTCATCACTCCCATCATTACTGTGTAATCATATGGGGGAGTGATTAAGTTGGAGCCTAGACGCCAAACACTAAATCTGTTGTAATAAATATATTACATGATCAAACGTGAGTTGTCTGACAGAAATATGGCGACGCCTGCGAGCTAGTTCTGGCAGGCAACTCGAGCGGCGCTGCGCCAATCAGGTGTCATACATCATGTGACATACATCATGTGACATACCTCAATCTCCACAACCATCTTAATACACACCCACCTTATCAGGTGGTCTATTTAACCAGAGAGACATTTCCCATCAACCCCTCTTGCTCGCACTGCTGCTGCAGTATTGCTACCTGTTGCTTCAGTCCCTCCACCACCCCAGCATCCACCTGTAGGCCCAGCATCCACCTGTAGGCTCCAACGGGGGTTACAAGTATTTGCTCATCACTCCCATCATTACTGTGTAATCATATGGGGGAGTGATTAAGTTGGAGCCTAGACGCCAAACACTAAATCTGTTGTAATAAATATATTACATGATCAAACGTGAGTTGTCTGACAGAACTTAGTTAAAACGTTTACAGTAACACTTGTACACTTACAACACATTAGCCACTTGTACAGTACATGAATTCAGTAGCTGATTCCTCAAATCTTCTTCTTTGTTGCTTGGCTCGAAAACTCAAAGAAACTAATTCAAGCACCATACTTAACGTAAAAACATTCTCTTAATTAAAAGGAAAAGAACTGGGCTTGAAAGATGAAACTCAACACATTAAACTAACGGTGACAGAAATTAATTCTCCAGATAGTTGGCTGAAATTGCAATGCAACCACAAGTGCCAAAATAGTTTTGAATAGAATAAAAATCATTGGGATGTAAACTAGTGTGTTTTAAAATCACTGGCTTGAATGACAAGGGTGCAACACTGTCAGGGGCCATTCTTAGAGCACCACCTATTGTGAAAGAATCATTACCATAAAACAATCCTGTATATTTCATCAGGCTTCTCAGTGTCCTAACCAGCATACAGTACAGCTATCTAAATGTATATGACACAAGGCTTTGTTCACAACACTTCAGTTATGGAAACTTTGTTTCAGTCTATATATTCAGTACCAAACGGTAGATGGTGCTCTCTAATACATGTTGTTCTCATCAACATCACTCTTTCACGTTTCTACACTTTTACGTAACATGTGAAGTGCATATTAATAAAAAAAAAAGGCTAAGTTGTTGTTGTTCAGCCTTCCCTGTAAATACTGGTCTCATAGACAAAGTAAGAACATTAACTCAGAGCGGGTAAAATTTTTGTTTTTCAGTCAATCAGAATTCATTTTCAGAACCTGCAGCATATGATTCTCAGTAGTTTCTGGCCAGGATCAAAGGAATGACATCAAAGAGGGTGGTCATGCATTTGAGAAAAGGTATGCATGTCCAGGTGCTTGTGAGTCCTGACCCTGATCAGCAGCAGTCATGTCCTGCTCCAGCTTTAATTTCCTCTGTCCCAGCTGCAGTATGCAGTCCTCTATGCTGCCCTTACTGATCAGCCTAATCACCTTCACAATCCTGACACACAAGAAAGTATGTTTAGTCTCTACACTCAATTAATACATGAAGCACAGTTCTAAAGAGATCTGAGAATAGCATTTAATATTGTATGGTCTTATTCTGAGATTTGGATCACATCCAAATCTGAGAATTTAACATCAATGTTTTCTTTCAATCCAACTGCTGATAAGTAGTTAGAAGTAAAAAGAAGTAAATTCTTTGACAGGTATTACTAACAGATTACATCTTACCTGGTCTGTCCCACACGGTGACACCTGTCGTCTGCCTGCTTGTCATTGTAGGGGTTGCAGTCGATGTCATGTAGAATAACGACATTAGCTGACGTGAGGTTGATGCCCAGGCCACCAGCACGAGTTGACAACAGGAAAATAAATATTTCAGGGTCCGTGTTGAACTCATCAATCAACACAATCCTGCAGGATGAAGAAATCATTTTAGTCATTATGTGTGACACAATTTAATGTCTGCTCATAAAGTGAAATAATAGACATCTTTTCTCAATTTGACAATTCTTTTAACTTTGTTACAGCTTGGAAAATGACTATGCTTCACTTATTTACTATAATATAACTTCAGCATCTAAATCCCATTGTACAGGGGGGACATTTAGGAAAGGTTTAACCATATCAACAATTTGATAAAGCCCAACTCTAACTGACCTGTCGGCTATGGGTGTAGATCCATCCAGTCGGATGTAACGATGCTTGTGATGTTTCAGCATCACTTCCACGATGTCCAGCATCATGGTGAACTGACTGAATAGTACCACTCTGTCGCCCTGTTGGAGTAAATGATGATAAATTATCTCTTCCTCCTTCGCACACAGTCCACACACATGATTCTGTACATTAGTACATACCTTGTTTTTTAGGGTTAGGGCTAGGGAACTTCCTAGAGTCAAGCAGGAGATTGTTTTCAAGCTGGTAGGAGCTGATGGTGGAGTATTTTCTGGCACAGACGATGCAGCTCAAAGTCTGACATCACCTCCATGTCCTCCTGGATCAGAGCCGCATCTGCATCAAAGTGAGTTGGCTCCTGAGGAAGGAAACGCAGAAAAATAGATTAAACCTTTATTGAGAACTCGCATGTACAAGTTTGATGCCAGCACCAAGCGTCAAGCACATCAACCGTCAAGAGCTAAAGCAAAACGTATATTCAATTGTTCAGTTAAAATATGGGAACAGAGAAATACAGAGTGTGGAGAAAGGGATAATCAACAATTGAATGGTTGAAAAATTCAAATTATACAAACTGAAGGTCAAGTACAGAATTAATAAAAAAAGTAAAAGAACAAAGGATAGTGAAAGAGGACTGACCTTGAGCATGAGTTTGCTCATGGCTTTGAGCTTCTCTGTGGTGTAGTACTGTCTGTGGAGCAGTGGGTGGTTGGCCATCTTCCTCAACTGAGAAATTTGGAAGAAACTGAAAATTTCCTACAACGGTGTGTAGTACTCCCTTCAGAGAACAGCAAAAACGGGCTCTAACCAGAGTAGAACGAGAAGTGGGAGGCCCCGGTGCAAAACTCAGCAAGAAGACAAGTATATTAGAGTCTTTAGTTTGAGAAATAGAAGCCTCACAGGCAGGGGCGCCGAAAAGGGGGGGTAAAGGAGACGGATTCTAGGGGCCCATGATGGAGGGGGGCCCAGAGAGGCCCCTAATGATGATGAAATTATAATACAGAAAAAATAATGACACTAAGTTATTAACTAACATATAATCACACATATTTTATTTTCCATGTCCTGGTAACAATTCCTTTATTTGTTTTGGAAGCATCAACCCCTGCAGGGCCCCCCCTTCCCCCCCTCTATTTACGTAAAATGGTTCAGTCCGACTGGATCAGCTGCAGCCGGTAGCGCACCGGCGATTTGTCACAGACAGCGTGCCACAGCGGCGGAGGAGACAGCAGTATACCTCAAAAATCAGGCAGCCAAAAAAGAAAGGAAAATAAATTAAGAGAGGAGAAGGAGTTGAAGGGTCGACAATATGTCACCCAGTATTTCCAAAAAAAAGGTGGGTTTGTTGTGGTGGAAAGTTATGGATATTAACTTTGTCCCTGTCTGTGGTCTATAAGCTAGCTCACTTTTCTCACCATGTTAGCTCAAGAAAACTCTGGATTTTTACATTTTACTGCTATATTAGTTAAATAATCAATCCAGTCAAACATTTATCAAGCTGTTCTTATTCAATAATAGTTAATCTCCCCTCTGTCAAAATGATGCCTCATTCTGAACAGAGTCAAGTGCACCAGAAGCTGCAGCAGCTGTCTGTCAGCCCCCAACTCCCCCTGCCCCTGAATCAGCCCCAGTGGCCCCACATGAGGAAGGAGGTGAGCAGCTGTGTGTGTTGAAATAATAATAATAATAATAATAATAATAATAATATATAATATAATACAAAATATAATACATTTTACTACAGTCTCAAAACAATACAAATATGAAGGTAATTCATTAATTAAAATGAATTAAATAAAAGGCATTTTGAACAATTTTAATGGTTTAAAAAGCATAAACCCTTTTAAAAAATGAAATAGAAGACGTGCAGTAAGAACAGAGGAGAACATCTGTGGTGTGTGCAGCAGACTGGGGTGACTGCTCTCAGTCCAATCAGAGAAGTTTACATGTTGGTGACTATGCTATTACAAATAGTTATATTATAGGAAATCCTATATAATTAATGTATGTCATGTACACTCTACAGAGCCAGGTCCAGGACCCTCTTCTGGTTTGTCAGGGAGGGATGTGGAGGAAGTGGAGGAAGAGATGGAAGAGGGTACAGATGACATGTGAGAGTGCAGAAACACAGGCGACAGAGAGTGAGGGCGAAGAAGTTGAAAGGAATTCAGAGGAGGATGGACTGAATACAGAAAGAGCCAGAAAGACAACAGAGAGGCAGGAAGAACAACAAGCTGATGTTCAGGTCTTTGAAAGGGAAGAAGATCATTTGACTGATGAACCTGGTTTCTGGCCAGCAGCTTTAACTGATCAGGATAGGGAGAAGATAGTAAGGAAATTGGCCATGAGAGAGAAAGAAGTAGAAATGCCATGTGATTCAAAGGGGAAGCCATTCCCTGACTACCTGAATTATACAAAGGCAGCAAATAAAAGAGAAAAGGTAAACAGAGACTGGCTGACTTTTAGTCAAAGTAATAATTCACTTTATTGCATACCATGTGTGCTTTTCTCCCATGTACAGAAAAAGCCTTCCACTAGTGCACTGACCAGTCAAAATGGGTATAAAATGTGTGATGTGAAGTGGCGTCGAATGTACAATACATTGGAGAAGTGTGCATCGCCTTGCGCATATTTTGCACCCTGCCAGTTACTGTTGCTGGTGGTGAGAGAGCGTTCAGTAAACTAAAAATGATAAAAAACTATTTGAGGTCCACAATGTCTCAGGAAAGACTTTGCAGTCTTGCCATGCTGTCAATTGAGAGTCAGTTGGCTAGAAAGCTGGACTTCAAAGACCTGATAAGTGATTTTGCACATGAGAAGGCTCGGCGTTGGGCTTTTGGTGAGAAGAGTTGAGCAAGGACCAGTGATTGAAAGGTTGCAAAAGGAAGCTTGACTCAGTCGGCAACGTTATATTATATATATATTTGCCATTCTTTCATATATTAAGTTCTACTTAAATGATGAGAAATCATATATGGCCATTTTGTATTCTGATGGCGTTTTTGTTTTTGCTGAGATTTTTTTCTCTCCACTGATTATAATTGCTATTTTTTCATGGAAGAGTTTATTTCCAATTTAAGAATCAGTGGTGCAGCAAATAAATGACTCAAAATGAATTCCATTGTATTCAGAGTGCTCAGTTCTTCCCCTACTGTACATGTCAACTGTCATGCTGTTCTTCTTTCACAAATATGGTAATGATAGTCAAAAATACCATTAAAATGCATAATTGTATGTAAAATAGCATCAAAAAATTTTGCCGCTGTGTTGGGGGCCCTGTAAAGATTCTTTTCATGGGGCCCAAAATCCCTAGCGGCGCCCCTGCTCACAGGTCCTCAACTGGCAGCTTCTTTAAACTGTACCCGTAAAACGCCAGTGTCAATGTCTACAGTGAAGAAGCGACTCCGGGATGCTTGCCTTCTAGGTAGAGTGGCAAAGAAAAAGCCATATCTGAGACTGGCTAATAAAAAGAAAAGATTGATATGAGCAAAAGAGCACAGACATTGGACAGAAGAAGATTGGAAAAAATTGTTATGGACAGACGAATCAAGGATTGAGGTGTTTGGATCACACAGAAGAACATTTGTGAGATGCAGAAAAGGTGAAAAGATGCTGGAAGAGTCCTGACGCCATCTGTCCAGCATTGTGGAGGTAATGTGATGGTCTGTGGCTGCTTTGGTGCTGGTAAAGTGGGAGATTTGTACAAGGTAAAAGGGATTTTAAATAAGGAAGGCTATCACTCCATTTTGTAACGCCATGCTATACCCTGTGGACAGCGCTTGATTGGAGCCAATTTCCTCCTACAACAGGACAATGACCCAAAGCACACCTCCAAATTATGCAAGATTATTTAGGGAAGAATCAGGCAGCTGGTATGCTGTCTGTAATGGAGTGACCAGCGCAGTCACCAGATCTCAACCCCATTGAGCTGTTGTGGGAGCAGCTTGACCGTATGGTACGCAAGAAGTGCCGATAAAGACAATCCAACTTGTGGGAGGGGCTTCAGGAAGCGTGCGGTGACATTTCTACAGATTACCTCAACAAATTAACAGCTAGAAAGCCAAAGGTCTGCAATGCTCTGATTGCTGCAAATGGAGCATTCTGTGACGAAAGCAAAGTTTGAAGAACAGAATTAATATAAAAAAAAAAAAACATTATTTCTAACCTTGTCAATGTCTTGACTATATTTTCTATTAGTTTTGCAACTCATTTGATAAATAAAAGTGTGAGTTTTAGTTCTAACCCAACACAAAATTGTCTGGGTGACCCCAAACTTTTGAACGGTAGTGTATATATATATATATATATTCAATTCACTGCAGAGTCACAGTGAGCTGACAAAAACTGCTGTGAACACACTGACCATGTGAGATACTGTAGAGGCAATAATAAATTACAGGTAGGTAGTAAAAAGATTGTTCATTGTGAGAACTATAAATCTACACCAGCCATTTTTACTGTCACACGCGACACAATATGAAACCAATCTGAGTGCAGTATAAATGAGCCCCATCTTGTTTTATAGCCCAATAGGAGGGTAACCACTATTTATGGATATCCTCCTCAGCTGTAGTCAGAGCTGCTCATCCATTACCACAAACCTCTGAAAAAGCAGCACAGCTCTGCATTATTAAATAAAAGAAATGATGCTATCAGATTCACTGCAGGCATCTGCTTTGGTGTCAACACTGCATCACAAATAGCCCCACCATCATCTTGCACACACATCATCAAAAACACACTGCTACACGTACACACACATCATCACACACACATCCACACATCATCAAAAACACTGCTACACAACACATACAATTCTGGTCATGTTATTTTCTGCTAATGAACAATGACAAAGATATCTATCTATCTATCTATCTATCTATCTATCTATCTATCTATCTATCTATCTATCTATCTATCTATCCAGTGTAAACTCTGGACACTGTGTTCTCTGACAGACTGGGTTTATGTACTGTAGGTACACAGTTTGTGTGCACCCAAACACACACACACACACACACACATACACACACATGTTGTCAGTAGCACCTGCTCCTGGTCTCGTCAGTGTTCATTATTTATGAGTCTCCCCTAAAAAGAATGTTGAAAGGGAGAAATCGAAATAAAACCATCTTTATTTGTCTGTATTATTTTTAATAACAACGAGTAGCACGCTGGTCTTTTTTCCATTTCATGAAGCCCATAAAAAACAGCTAATATCCCCGTTTATCAACCATGTGACCCAGCTCAGACACAAACTATTTGTGCTAAGCCGGGGTCTTTGTGACTTGTTCAAAGCTAAATCCCAGATATACGTAAGGAAAGAAAAAACAAATTCCTAACAGACATGTTACAGGAAACATGAAGGAATTCTGTGGACAAGAGTTCTTGGATCGAACACAGGGAAACAGTCTTCGGAGGGGACACATGTGGTGAGTAGAGATAATTCAGAAGGGAATAGAAATCGCTGCAATGACAAAACAAACACAACTCTTACTTCTGTGAATTAACACCTACACTCCAGTTCAGTCACTATTTTTATTTATTGTTTTTACATTTCTTATATATTTATGATTTTGTTTCAGTTTTCTTACGTTTCTCTTTACTTTCTTTTTGTCCGATTTTTCTTTTCATTGATTTCAAACTTTCACATTTTTGGGGAAATTAATGCTCACTTTTTACTCACTTTATTTTTCTTGTTGTGTATTTTCTTTTTTTAAACTTGCCATGAATTTTTTTTATCAATGTTTTTTCATGTTTCAGAATACATTTTTACTCTGTTAATTTCACATTTCATTAAAAAAAGTACAACATTTTTTTTGTTAATCTTCTTTTTCTTTTGACTGCTCTTTACATTTTGTTCATACATTTTTCTTATTGTTATTTTACTTCTTTCCACTTATTTCTTAATATTATTTTCATTCACGACCATAGGAGCTAATAAATTAAATATTCTTGGTTTCTGGTCTTATATAGTTGACAGATAATTAAACTCAATCTGCTGACACAGATGTCATTACTCTCAAATGTAAAACAGAGGAAGGGGGAGAACGATGCCCTAGGAGAGAAGAGGTGAACTGAGAAACCAACACCATAACCTCCCTGTTCAGACCTGGCATCAAACATCCGTCTCACCTGATCCCATCACAAGTGGACAGGAGAGACCTTAGTTATACATGAATGCATGTAAATCTGAATGTTTAATATGTATTCTCGTCTTCTACTTAATTCACATGAGGTTTTTCTCCGGCCTCTTCATCACCACAACTGCTGGTAGAGGACTTCAAACACAGAGCAGGTTTCCCAGCACCACCTGCAGGGATTTCTTTGTGATTGCAACCAAACATACAAAAAAAACACAAATTGATGACAAAGTGCTGTTATCCTGATGGAGTTCTTATGTGTTGTTTCGGATTTGTTTATTAAAGGATTGAGAGTTCCGAAGGGGAAGACAAATAACCTTAAGGAATAGCTGGTTTGAAGAATTTAGGAGTTATTTAAAATCAATTAAATCTACACCCTCATCAGTAGTGGACCTATACTGTGCTGTGTTACAGTTATGACACGTGTGGAGTTTTAATTACCTTAAATTTTTTCAGACTTTGTGTAGAATGAACACAGAGAGATAATGTGATGATGTGCACGTGGACTCTGTGCCACTAACCTGCTGTGACCCCAACACTGCTGCTTGAGAAGAATGCCAGCATCGTGCTTTGGTACAGCAGCAAACAAAACTGTATCTGTCCCCCCCTTCATACCATATTCATTTATATACAGTAAACATGCATTTACTGGGCTTTCATTTATTTATTTAAGTCACAATGGATCCTTGTAACCCCGACTTCATTTGATTTGATTATTTTAATTATTTTATATTGTGTCATTTTTTTCTAATTCTATATATTTATTTCTTCTGTTTTGCTTAACAAAGAACTTTGTTACTTTGTTTTTAAAAAAGTGCTATTTAAATATTATTATTATTATTGTTATTATTATTTTTGGTCGACTAATGTTCTACCTATAATAGAACATTAACTCATTTAATATCATACATTTAACAACACACAGAAGACAAGGTAACACAGGCACGTGATAAAACTGCACCAACCTCCAAATTATTGTGAAATATTGACCTTTTTAATTTAGAAACACAATAACAACCAATCGTCAAAATACGTACTAGAACTGTAACTTAATTAAATACAGTCAACTGACCATTCAACATTATATGCATATACTTCATCCATTTGTCAGTTACAATTCTAAATAAGGCGTTTAACTGCTTTTAATTTATTTTGTTCATGATCACAAAAAGCTTAAAACCTAGGTTGCAATCTTTTGCTACAATACATGTCAAAGAAGAATGTTCTGTAGAAGAATATCAATGTGATCCAGCAGCAAGGAGAAAACTGCTTTGAGCTAACAAAATCCAACAGGGTTCAGTATTTCCAACAATTTTATTACTGAAGAATTTTTTCACTGTGGTTGGCCTGTGATAGTAAGGAAACCTTTGACAGCTCAACCAACATGGACACCTGAGACTCATACAAATCTCCTGAGGGACATTAGGACAATTATTTTAAAAAAATGTTAAAAATTGGACTTATTCTTTTTTTTAGGGAGAAATGTGATTTTGAGTTTGCACCTGTGTGTTGTTCTCCGCCAAGGAGAATATGTATTAACTAGACAGCGGTGTGTAGGATTGTTGGGCCTTGGCGGAGGTGTTTGCTCTACTGTGTTCCATTACACTTCTACATGTTGGACCTGTATGCTTCAGTACAGAGCAGAATAAGGAGGCCTTTTGTTCTCAAGTGGTCAGCACACCTAGGGGCGGAGGTTGTGGAGGACTTCAGGCATAGAGAGGCTGGTAGCCACTCCTCCGGTTGCCACTTCTACAGGTGATCACACATACGCTCGTCATCCCGAAGAACTGCAACAGGAAATATAAAGGTAATCGGACACAAAGCTCTTCAAACATATTTTGAATGGAGGTTAGATCTGGAATGGAGCACAGAGGTTACAAGTAAGCTCTGTATTTGAGTTGGAGGATCAACGACTGAATTCGTTCTCTGAAGTACATGGTAATCTATCTGTGCAAGAATAAGGATGAAATTCCATACAGATAGTTTTCTGAATAATTTTTTTTTTTCCCCCTGTTAATGTTTTTTTTCCCTTACTCTTGTTGAGGGTTAAGAACAGAGGATGTTGCACGTTGTTAAACCCTATTACACAAATTGTTATTTGTAAATATGGGTGATACAAATACAATTTGATTGAAATGTCTTTTCTGTTTTAAAGAGTAGCCTTCGACTGAGCTACAATCTTTCACACGAGTGGATTTAGAGACATAAAATCCTCTATTTCATCTTCATTCAACAGTAAATCCTCCTGTTTTCCTACTCTGATGAGCTCTCACATACAACCCAACTAGCTCTAGGGCTCTAGGTTAGATGAATCATGCACTAAAACTATGTGAAGGAGTGTATAGGTGTCAGCCAACTGTTTCTCCACAAAGACGCTGGACTGTTTCCAGTAACCGTTGACTCACCAACTCATTGGGAACATATTAATTATATTGTCGCAGAAATACTGTTGGACAATGCTCTTTCGCATCTGCTGGAGTGTGTGTTTGTCTCGGCTAACTGCAGCCGTCTTTACCTTGACGACGGCGAAGCCCAGAATGACCAGCATGGCGTATCCCCACACATCCTCTATGAGGCTCTGCAGCTTGACCTGACAGCCCTAAAATACACACACAAGTGTAGAGGGTATTAAAAATGCTGAGTACTTATTGAAATGTCTCTTCTTGAAAATTCCTGGAAAATACCAAATAAACATTTTACAGTTCAATGCATTAGCACATGTTCTCTGACACAGCATTTACGTCTAAAGAGAAAGGTGTGATTCTGTGGGCTTTACCGCGACGTTGAGCAGGTTTGGTTGGTCCAGTCTGCCAGTGCACTGTGTGGTGCTGTTCTTACAACAGGACAGAGGCACTGTGTTGTTTTGGCTGCTGAACCAGGTCGTGTTGGCCCAGCTGGTGTAATTGTTAACTCCACAGCACTGCAGCTGCACAGAGTCGAAGAGAAAAAGAGAGGGGATTAAAAACCAGGCCACGTTGTGTATGTGTTTGTATCCTGTGTGTTAGCTGTTTATGTGATCAAATGGATTTTTTTTTCAGAGGCCAAAAAGAGAGATTGGGGATTAAAACGAAAGCTCAAGGGAAGGAAATGAAAGCAAACAAAGCAGAAGTATAAAATTACCAACTATTTATATACAGCAGAACATAATACCAACCTGAGACTGCAAGTAGTCCACACCTTTGGTTTCAGTGCCCTGACCGTCATACATTGAGAAGGACTCATTCATAGAGCGCTCCAGGTCTCCGCTGATCTGGACACACACAATACATAATGAAAAACATGATGTGTGCCAGAACAGATTTAAAGTAATGAAGATGAAATGTATTCAATAAAGTTTATGCTCAGCAGCAGACATTGTGTGATATAGAAAACGTTTGTGACTCACCTTGCCCTGGTAGATGAAGCTAAACACCAAGGCAGCAACCTCAGCCGCAAACATCATCATGATGACCAGAAAGAACTGGAGAGGAGGAAACAGAGGAAATAAGATGTCAAGAAAAATCTGAGTGAAAGGACGAACAGACGCTAAGGACAAATAAATAAGCAACAAAAAATGAAAGATAATAAACTGAGCTGACATATGTGTATAGTGGCACTTTCACCTTCAGACTCTACAGCTGAGGAAACAGATGTCAAGCAAATTAGAGGACCAGTAGAGCGTGTACTATCTCTCCTGTCTCACACATACTTACAAAGCTGAGGCCGAACTTGGACTCCCGTAGCGTGGAGCAGCATCCCAGCAGACCGAACACGAACATCACCACGCTGATGCCGATGGTGATAGCTGCTGGGACCAGCGCATACTTGTCCTGAATGAAACTGTCGAAGTTGTTGTAGCTGTGGATCACGTAGGACCCGATGTAGGCCAACACCGCTCCTGCAGCCTGCAATAAACATGTGTTACACACATATGAGTTTAAATTCACGGATGACAAGTTATCATTATTGTGTATACAGATCAGAATGCTTGTACAACATATGTGAATATGAGAAAACCTGTGATTTCGAGAGGTAATTAAAGAAAATAATTTTGGCGAGAAGGCAACGGTTTTCAAATTTGTCTGTATGTTTGTCATATTTTTAATTCTGGAGATAAATAGCTCTAGTTATTTAACCTGTGCTAAAAAGTGTCAATAATCCCAAATTATGGATCTTCAGCATTTCCAGAACAACTACAATACTTAGATGTTGCATTTAACAAAGCAAACTTCTATAGAGATAAACACACATTGATAGAATTACAGGGATCTGTCACATGATCTGTGCTTTTCTCTCTTTACTCAAGAGGAAACAGGCCTTTTTTTCCCTTTCGCTAATAAATACAAATAAATTAGTCTTTTGTTTCTAAACTTGACGTAGTTAAAACACTGAAAGTTGAATATCTACACTGAAGAACGATGACATTTCTGCTTCTTTTTCCAAGGTACAGAGAGGAGATAGCATCATGCTGTAGCATCATGAACACAATCAGTATAAAGTGAGCAGCCACGTGTTGAAGCGCTTTAAGACCGAGCACAAAGGGGTTTGTTGTGATGTAGTTATCAGATGTGACCTCATGTGAGGCTGTAAAATCACTGATGGTCGGTCTCCGTGGATCAAAATGCAGATCGGCCATCGAGTCACACCATCATCATGACTTCTCTAGAAATCATGCTTCAGGAGTGAACTCATCGGTCATAAGACTGCACGCACATGCGGGTCATGTTTCAGACTGAAAGCTGGGTTAGGGTTATCACCTTCAAAATGCTGCATAGTAAAACGACGGCTTTGTTTATTCGGCTTTCTATATCTGTTTGAGTAACGATCTGTTTGAGTAACGATCAATGTACAAGAGACTTACAGGTCAGACACAACTGTTAAGAAATCAATGGTTTTTCTATGTGTATCTTATCATCAGCTCTCCTGACTTCCTTTTGCCCTTTGAGACTACCAGTATCAGACTTGAGTCAAACTCCACTCGCAGAATAGTCTGGGGAAAAAGCACAAAACATCTGCTAACTGATGAGAGCTGCGTAAATAATATACCAGAATGAGATTATACTCATTACTCAAACATCTCTCTCAGCTAAATTTGCCTTTGCTTCAAACACAAAAAGACGTTTTCATTTTCAGGATGACTTCTCCTCTGATGACACGAGTTGGGCATTGTTTCGAATGCGAGAATGTGTGTTTTTGTGAGGCCTCCCAATCATTCATCCCTCAGTTGAGCCTCATGACTCACTCCTCCTAATCACTCCCCAGTCACGGGATCCCTCTGGAGTACTAAGTCTACCTCCCTCCCCAACAAATCGCTCACCCCCTAATCTTTCTAGAAACTCTGATCTTGTGCCTAAGAAGCAGCACAAAGAGGCTTACACAACATACAGTGCCCCGTGTGCATGCAGGGCCACCTCTCAGGAATGTGAGAAGCCCCTGGGGTGATGGGTCTTGATCTCATGGGTATGATTTTAGTGACAAAATGTCCCAGCACTGTATCTCAGATCAGGCCTTTTTTTTGGGGGGGGGGGGGGCATTGTTTAAGAAGAGCCTACTGGGAATGAAAGCAGCCATGACGTGATGTAAGAGCTCATGTGCTCCCACACGACCTTATATTTGAGTTTCACCTCAAATCACACAATTTGTCGAGAACACAACATTGTATTACACAATTAGATGCAGATGTTGATAAAATTCTATAAAATAAAGAAATCACGTTTTATCACCAGACCATTACACAAGTTGTTTAGTGAATCATATTAGGCACATTAACTAAACGCACAACAAAATATAACTTTTGTCATTCATTTCAATAAACCTTTGAACTATGATTGGAGGCATTATATGATTCTCTACAGACCCAGCAGTGGGCCAGGCAGAGTTAAAAAAGATAAACTGATAAAAAATGTCTCTGAACTATTTTTTTAATCTGTGCTTTTTCCTAATTCCAGCTAGTCCTGCGCAAGATGCAGAAATTTGTCATGATCCAACTCACACAGCTGATGAATCACTGGAAAAATTAAACACAGATGTCAACCGTTCTAATAACAAAACTTTCCCCACATTCTTCATTTATGGCCAACGAGCATGACAAACTACACAACAGGGCTGTGTAGAAAACCAACCCTGTTGTGGGTCTTTAGCGTTATGTAGTTAATAAATGAGGATTGATCACATTGAATTGTTGCTGCTTTACAAACAGAAACCTGCAGTTTATATAAAAGATGTTTGGAATATGGCAGGAATAGTGTTATTTCTGGTGGGATATAAAGGAGAGGCTAGGACATGTTGAAGAACACGGGATGAAATAACCCCTGAACATTGAAAATCCGTAAAGAGACTCATTACACAACCAAAGATGAAAACAAGTTCAGTGTGAACTGCAAAGAGGATGAAAACTAATTTAATTGGAGCAAACTGTGGATGTACGATGAAAAATGATAAACCACCATATCTGTGGTTTGTTTTTGGTAAACACACTGAGGCCAATTTGATCTCTCAGTAATCGAATTAGACAAACATGAGCCACAGGCAGATAGAGGACTTCACTGGGTCCCTGAGGGAAAGAGAACCTAAAACAGTTTTCTTGTGAAACTAAATGAAGGAGAGTCAGGGTGAATTCATCCACTACAAGGTAACAATATACATACCAGAATTATTATGAATTGATACGAAGCTAGATATAAACTCCAGTCAGTCAGAGTGGCTGGGTGACAAATCACTGTTGCCCCTGAAGTCTGTTACATTTAAATTCCTACTACTGAGAAAGGTAACTTGTGGCCTTTAACTTTTTATCACATTGTGGTTTCATGCGCAGATGTGTGATAAATTGCGCAACTTGGCAAAAAGTCCAAATGAGGAACTGCGGAGTAGAGACAAGAGCAGCAAGACACCGACGTCTTGATTAGGTCACAGCTCTGATTTGCGTAATGCATCGACGCACATCTGGCTTATAAATAACTAATACAGCTGTAAAAGAACACAACACATATCCGATTTACTCAAAAATAAATCTGGGAGGTGGATAAATGACTCATCGACTCACACAAAACACCAAGCTGAGGAAGAGGAGCACGGTCTTGGAGGTGAAGATGCCGCAGTCCATGTTGGGTGGCGGAGGTGCACAGATGGATGAAGGAGTGCGGAGACGCCCGGGTCCAGTTTTTATCCCTCGGAGAACTGCGCTGACGCCGCCAGCTCCACAGCTGCTGCTTCGGTCACAAGTTTTCCTCCGGTTGTCTGACTGTGCAGAGACTGCGTGATCACATGGTCACATGATTCGGGGAGGAAGGCGATGAACAGGGGCAGAACAGGTCTGACAGCCAGCCCCTCTCTGGTAAGCTGCCACACACACACACACACACACACACACACACACACACACACACACACACACACACACACACACACACACACACACACACACACACACACACACACACACACACACACACACACACACACACACACGCTCTCTCGCGCATACACTCATGCACGTCTCTCTATAGTTGCGAGGACACTCCTTCCCTAGCCCTTGTCATCGCAACTAAACCTAAAACCAAGTCTTAACCCTCAAACAGCCCTTTGAAAAGCTGAGAACCATCCAAACTGTCCTCACAATTATGGCATTGAACCAAAATTGGCCCTCATAACTACAGATAGACACGCACACACACATTTTTGCTTCTATCTTAGTGAGGACACTCATTGAAATAAGACATTGCGTAGCCTCGTACCCTTACCTTAACCATCCAACTAACCTAAACCTAAATCTAACCCTAAAACTAGATCTTAATCTTCAGACAGGCCTTTTAAGAAGTGAGGAACAGTTCAAATGTCCTCATAGGGTCTATGCTTAAATGGTCCTCACAAAGGTATAAGTACAGGAACACACACAGAGAGATAAGAGGGAAGATCCCACAGAGCAACACAAAAGACTACAACTCCAATATCAAAAGAAATCCTGTTGATCTTGATCTATAATGACCTATGACCATCTTGGAACTAAATATAACCAATATATTTTAAAGTTTGAAAAAAAAATACAATTGCAGAACATCCAGCACTTCCCCCTCTTTATTTTGACCGAATGAGCTAAATTAAAAGTTATTTTGACAGAATTGAGCCCGACCGATATGTATACATCGATATAATGTATATACACTCATCGGTATCAGGGGTTTAAGTGGATATGTATCAACAAGACAACTTTAAGTTTATAGAAAAGATTAGCATTTTTCTTAACACATACTCAAAACATTTTGGTTGTGTTTCTCTTTTCTAGAAATTTCTATAAAATTGATGGTTAAACTGAAAAATATCAAGTCTCAAATATAATATAATAATAAATTCAGAATCATTGTAAATTATACACAGTATGTGTGTGTAAACTGCAATGATTCCTCTGATATGTTGGCTGATATCCACCAATATGAAAAAAACTTGTAGAAAGAAAAGATGAATATTATACACCATTTACTATTTATTAAAGTTGAAGGTTAAATCTATATCACATTTCTTTGTCATAAGGGTTTGATTACATGATCTTGTTTATCGTCACCCTCTTAAACTAATGGCCCAAGTCAGTCTTTCAGGTTTTTAAGAAAACACAAAATAATTAACCAAATATTGAATATACGATATTTATTAATAATTTCACTCAAAATTTGGGTTAGCGTTGCAAATAGGGTTAGGGTTTGGGTTAGGGTTATGGGCTAGGGTTAGTGTTAGAGCTATGGATAAGAACGTCGTAGAGACTTGCGAGTATGCTCTACCCCCACTAATGCGGGCACACCTGATCGATTTGTCCCATCCCTGAGCTTCTACGACCTTCGGAAAGGAAAAAAAAAACTATTTGTGTAGTATTCGGGTTAGGGTTCTAATTAGGGTTATGGTTATGGATAAGAAGGTAGTAGAGACTTGCGAGAAACACAAACAAATTAACAAAATATTGAATATATGATATTTATTCATAATTTCACTCAAAAAGGTTATGATAATAGATGAATATTGATAATGTCTGTCAATTATGGGTAAGGGTTAGGGTTAGGATTAGGGTTATGTAACATAAGAGATATTTCTGTGTTTGACTTTGATATCCTTGAGTTGCTGGATGGTCTTTGATCACACCTTCAGTATACACACTCTATACCCCATCCTTTGAAGGAAAGGTTTCAGCAAAGGAATGCCGAGGTTATGATAATAGATGAATATCATATACCTTCAGAGGACTCATCATAGGATGGGGTATAGTCTGGATCACTTAGGACATCCTTGGATGGTCTTTGATCACAAGGACTCATCAAAGGATGGGGTATAGTCTGGATAGCTTATGACATCCTTGGATCGTCTTTGATCACAATGACTCATCAAAGGATTACAATACAATGTCTGTCAATTATGTAACATAAGAGGTATTTCTGTGTTTGACTTTGATATCCTTGAGTTGCTGGATGATCTTTGATCACACCTTCAGTATACACACTCTATACCCCATCCTTTGAAGGAAAGGCTTCAGCAAAGGAATGCCGAGATTATGATAATAGACCTCGGCACTATACCCTCATCATAGGATGGGGTATAGTCTGGATCACTTAGGACATCCTTGGATGGTCTTTGATCACAAGGACTCATCAAAGGATGGGGTATAGTCTGAATCGCTTATGACATACTGCAATGGTCTTTGATCACATCTTCAGTATAAACACACTATACCCCATCCTTTGAAGGAAAGGTTTCAGCAAAGGAATGCCGAGGTTATGATAATAGACCTCGGCACTATACCCTCATCATAGGATGGGGTATAGTCTGGATCACTTAGGACATCCATGGATGGTCTTTGATCACAAGGACTCATCAAAGGATGGGGTATAGTCTGGATAGTTTATGAAATCCTTGAATCGTCTTTGATCACAAGGACTCATCAAAGGATGGGGTATAGTCTCGATAGCTTATGAAATCCTTGAATCGTCTTCGATCACAAGGACTCATCAAAGGATGGGGTATTATCTGGATCGCTTATGACATACTTCTATGGTCTTTGATCACACCTTCACAATACACACTCTATAACCCATCCTTTGAAGGAAAGGTTTCAGCAAAGGAATGCCAAGGTTATGATAATAGATGAATATCATATACCTTCAGAGGACTCATCATAGGATGGGGTATAGTCTGGATTACTTAGGACATCCTTGGATGGTTAGGGTTAGAGACAGAAAAGAGTTAATAACTACAAAATTATGTGATAGGCTTTCTGTTTTCCAGAAAACACAAACAGACAAGCTCTTAAGGAGGTACAGAGAGGACCAAAACCTGATCTGAAGAAAATGGACAGGAAGTTGATCATGAAGGAGGAATGTCGACAGGGAAAAATATGAAGTAATCGCTACTCTCAAAAGGCAAAAGACCGAGCTGGTCAATAAGAATGATGAGCTCATGTCCAAACTGAAGACCGCAGAGGCTCAGACCCACAATATTTTTTATAGGCAATCTCACTATTACAGATCTGAGTAAGCTATGGAGCGGGAATTCGGAGAATGTCGTCTGCTCTGAAAGAATCAAGGAGCTGGAGAGCCTGGTAGAAACCTTGAACCTTAAAGTCAACATTCTGGAGGATGGAGGATGAGCTTTCTAAAAAAGAAAGCTCATAGCTTTGGTTGATTCGTGATTAGTTTTATTGAACTTTTGCTTTGATTTCACTTTTTCTTTTTCTCTGCCCCCCCAGGCAGGTAAGAGATCAGGCGACTTTAAAATGAAAGACTCACAATCAGTTGCTGCCCAGCCTGGATGCTCCCGGAAGAAACCAAACTTCTCCTGTTGCACCTGTTCAGACTCATTTCTGGACCTGCACATCTGACTTAATGTGAACTCGAGAAGGAAAACAAATGCAGAAACCTGACAAAGCCGAAATGAGACGTGATCTCTGCCACAGGAACAAATCATCACCCTCAGTAATCGCAACTACTTAATGTTTTAATGGATCAAGTGAGCAAAGTGGATCACAGCAGAATATCCACAACTTCACATTCATTTGAGATGTTTTTTTTTGTTATTCGGGGTTATGTAAAAGGAGTTTTGTTTCAGGCACAGCATGAATTCCTAACTGTTCAATATGTTACCATGTAATGTTTGTTCTTTATCATGCTATTGCACTTATTGGCACATTTCGTTCCTCCTGTGTGATATGGTTTGTACAATCAGCTCTGCCTGGCTCTGGTATGTTGTGAAAAGAATGTGTGCAGATCATGAGAAGAGAAAGACGGCTGTGTAAGTGAAATCCTGTGTCCCTCCTGTGGCTGCGAGGGATTTCCTGTGGGGGCACTGGTTTCCTTCCTACAGGGTATAGACATGTAGGTTAGATGAACTTGCGACTCTAAAACGAATGTGAATGTAGGATGTTTGGCCCTGTGATGGACTGGTGCCTGGTCCAGGGTGGCCAGCTGCCTCCATCATTTTGTGCTGGTTTGAAGTGACATCTACAAAATGTTGTTTGCCTCAAATAAAACTGATGTTTGTAGTTTTTTTCCGAGCTTTGCGTATTTGCTAAAGCAGCTGCTTCTCTGATTAAGGAACCTGGGGATAATGAGGATTTCCAACAGTCATTGTTTACAGAGTCTCTCCCTCAGTTTAATTCAATCACATCAAGTTTTATCTCTATAGCCTATATCCACAAATCACAATTAGCCTCATAGGGTTTGATAAAAAGGTGTGACGGCCTCTGCCCTGAACCCTCGACTAGAGTGAGGAATAACTACCAAAAAAACAAAGACACCCCAGGGGGAGTCACATGTGAGGGATCCCTCTCCCGGGACAGACAGAAGTGCAATAGATGTCATATGTCATGTCAATATTTACAATGTTCTTGATAAATTACAGTGTCTAACATAGATAGAAATGTGTATCAATGTTTAAAGCTTTTATGCAGAAAGAAAAAGTCTGAAAGGTAAAAACATCCGTTGAACAGGCCTTTTTTAATGTGACTTCATCTTCATCATCACCATCATGTGTGGCTGCAGAGGGCGCTGTTGCTCAGTAAAAGTTACATGGTGTTGCTTTAAAGAAATACATGCTCTATACTGTATAAGATGCAGTGTGTGGTCGTATGAGGCTTCATGCTAATGTTCTGACACATTTTTATTATATTACCCTCAGTGTTATATTTCCTTTCATTTGACCTCCTGCTGAGGATGATGCTGTGTTACAGATTTTATATTTTTGAAGCTGAACATATCGCACATCATTCTCACTTTGCATGAATGCTAAAAGTAACTGCTGTCATACAACTTTACTGGGTTCTGTTATAGCAGCTGTGCAGTGGCAACAAGGCCCCTTCACAAATTGTCCCTCGGAATTTCTCTTCATATCGATTAATTTGCTCTGTCTGTCTGTTGATCTGTCTGTTGATCTGTACGTCAGTCCTTCTGACTGTTGTGAATACTCAAGTAATTTGACTATCCCCACTAATGCGGGTATGCCTAATCGATTGGTACCATCCCCGAGCTTCTACGATCTTCGGAAGGGAAAAAAAAGAAATTTGTGAAGGGTTAGCATTGCAATTAGGGTTAGGGTTAGGATTGTGGGCTAGGGTTATGGCTAGGGTTATGGATTAGAAGGTCGTAGAGACTTGCGAGTAGATTTTACCCCTACTAATGCGGGCACACCCTACCGATCGGTCTCATCCGTGACCTTCTACGACCTGCGGAAGGGAAAAAACCCAAGTAGTGAAGTGTTAGGGTTGCAATTAGGGTTAGGGTCAGGGTTAGGGCAAGGGTTATGGTTATACATTTAGTTTTGATGATTAGGGTTAGGGTAAGGGGCTAGGGAATGCTTTATGCCAATGAGTGTCCTCACTAAAATAGGAGTACAAACGTGTGTTTGTGTGTGTGTGTGTGTGTTTGTGTATTTGTGTGTGTGTGTGTGTGTGTTTCTGTGTGTTGAGAGTTGGCACAGTCCTTGTCTACGCCTCCCATCTGTTTACATTGTCATCTGCTTGATGAGGCGAGACCACTCATTTGTCAAACATCATGTGGGGTAGTGGAGGTGGGGTCGGGGTAGAGGAGTGGGGGGTTAGCAGCTGAGATTTGTGTGTGTGTGTGTGTGTGGTAACAGGGGGATAATTAGATAATGGAACTGTGTAGCAGAGAGGATAATGACAGTAATGAATATATTACAGTAGAGAGGCAAAGTTCTCTGGTCTGTTTCACATCTGCAGTATCAGGAAAGGAAGAAGAGCACAAAACCTTCCTGTAAATTAAAAATTCTTCAGGTTTAAGTTTAATTAAAAAGAATGTGTATTTGGTATAATATAATAATTATATAATATAGGGTTAGATTTTTTTGTCTTCTCCAAGGCTGTTCACAGGTTTGACTTTGACTGTGCTTTATGTTCGTGTTTTTATAAAGTGCATTACATTCAGTGTGCATCGCATAAAGCAACTGATACAGTCAACTTTTGATGTTTAATTTATTCTTGAATATAAGTTCTATTGAATTTAAATTGTTGGATTTGAAAGTGGACAGAAAGAGATATCCAAACATTTTGAAATAATATAATTTAAGTGTAAGTTCTATTAATTTAACCCTTGTCGCACAAATCCAAACCTCATCAGTCAGTTTTTAAAGTTTAAACGGACCCATAAAAACAGACACACACAGACGCACAGACAGACAGACACAGACACACACACACACACACACACACACACACACACACACACACACACACACACACACACACACACACACACACACACACAGTGGGAGGGGTGTATGATTGAGGGAGTGTGGAGGAGTAGGGTGTCACCATCTGGGAAGGTCAGAGGTCAGACAATGGGACCACTGGTCACTCTGATGACATCTGGGATGGCAGACTGTCTGTATTAATCCACCTCCATGTCAGACACACGCAAGTGCCAGGCCAAACAAACACACACACACACACACACACACACACACACACACACACACACACACACACACACACACAGTGTCTGGTGCACCCACAGGATAACTGTTTGTCAAGTCTGGTTTTGACAATGTCATCATATGCGTCCAGTAATGTCTGGTTTTCTGGCACATGCTATTTGCTGTGTGTGTGTGTGTGTGTGTGAGTGTGTTTATGTGTGTATGTATTGGGGTCATAGATCTTAATCTTTTTCATGATATATAGCTCTTTAAGCACAGGGACCTTTGCTGAACAATGAAAACATTAGTTTTCCCTGTTCATGTTATTACACATTATAACAAACCTGCTGTTCTACTTCTGCAGGCAAGAGGGCAGCAGCCTCCTATAATAAAAGATTGGCTTGTTGTACCTTGCCTGTTATATGTAGTAATATGTAGTGCTGTAGGATTTAAAAAAGTAGTTAATGCTGTTATTTAACTTTGACACATTAAGGGTATCACATGAATTGAAATAGCATTTATGTTAATTGTTTTATTGTTTAAATTGAATCCTGCCTAAACTCAACTTTAAATAAAATGCTCGAAAGTAGCTGGAGATGGCAAAACTACGAGTTCAGCTTAGCTTAGATTTATACCAAATGTTGAGGCTATATCACATACAAAAACCTACAAAGAGTATTTAATGTTGAACCGGCCAACATGTTTGAGGACTTATCCAGAGGGAAATAATAACATAAAATTATAGATGGACAAGTTTGCAGGTTTGAAACTCCCAAAAAATTATGACCAGTACATTTTACTTTTAATTTTTCTATGTCATGATTCCATAGAAAGAAAATCGTGAGAAATGCTGGTCTATGTTGCAGATGAAGTCCAATACTTTCAAAATAAATCTATGTTAGGAGACAGCCCCATTTATCTTCATGCTTACGATCAATGTACTACTCAACCAAAACATTGTTATAATATATAGACTTTATGTGCAGTAGACTGATGTCAGAGGAGATCCTGCTCTTGTGTTTATCTCAGCGACGGCTCAGTTTGCTCAGTAGAAGGACGGACAGGGATTAGTGACCATTTTATAATGTGTGTTAATCTGACAGATTAGCCTGATTAGGTTAACCTGAGAACTCCTTTGCATGTGTGAGTGTGTATAAACTGAATCACCTTTAGAGACCATACATCAGTATTCCTCTCTGAGCCGACAATCCCCTCTGGAATTTAAACACAACTCTCTAACTGCTCAGAATCTGATTTTATGTGGATTATCTATGTAACAGCGTTAAAAAAAAAACTGATTGTGTGCATTTACATTTATCTATTAAATCCACAGGCAGTCCTTTGACACGTGCCTATGTGTGTGTGTGTGTGTGTGTGTCTGTATGTCTGCACATGATGCAGGCACCCACTGACATAATGACCTCTCCCTGCCCACACAACAATATAGAGATCTTGTCTCGAAGCTGCATTGACATATTGATGAGCCTCATCACACTCGACAGCATCTGATATCGACATGTGGTTCACGCAGCAACGTAACCTACATTTGGTTTGGAGCAGCTGCCTTCCAGTTTATCACAAACAACAGAGATACAGAGACATACAGTATGTTATATGAACATATATGTAAATACAGCTTCAACCCAATTACAGTATTTACATCTCGTAACATATTTTGTATCTTAAAATGATTTCCCACGCAAAAATAACAAAGACATTCTCTCTCTCTCTGTCTCTCACACACACACACACACACACACATACATGCACTGTGCTACTGCAATCTTGTCTGGTGGTTTGGTGGCCTGCTGTTTTTATGTACTCAATTACACCAAACAAGAAATATCTTACACACACACATCCATGCATGCATGCAGACAGACACACACACACACACACACAGAATGACTACATGCACGCACACACACGCACACACACTGGCACACATAGCACACTTATCAAGTGATTAACTGTCAAACTGCACAGCCAGAGTTCAGCAAAGGTCAGGATTGATTTACATAGACAGATGGAGATCCCTATTAGAGTGTGTTTGTGTTTGTGTGTGTGTGTGTGTGTGTCCAGTCCCTTCCCCCTCAACTTATTGAGCTGCATCCCACACACGAATGCACAAAAACAGACACACACACACACACACACACACACACACACACACACACACACACACACACACACACTCCCCTGTGGCAGTGCTTTGTGCAACTAGTTCATGTTACCATGGAGATGATGAGCTTGCTGTACATCATCATGATGGGGTCGTGGCACAGTGAGAGGTCAGAGGTCATGGGTGGCGTGGTCTGTGGATGTGTGTTATCAGTGTGAGGACTGTCCTGAGGGGGAAATCTAACGATGTCAGAACGCTTTGTGAGCAATGGAGCAAAACCAGAAGCTGTTTGAGGCCGTTCACACGCCACAGATACAGTCGGAGGTTGTAGTTAAAGAATTGTGACGTATTAAATTGAGTAGAAAAGTCATGATCACGTCATCGTCATCATCATCTTTTCATCAGTGCATCTATATGCTGAGCTTGTAGTTATGAGCTTCTATATGATAGAGTGCAACATTT
Source organism: Pleuronectes platessa (assembly GCF_947347685.1). Lineage (NCBI taxonomy): Eukaryota > Metazoa > Chordata > Actinopteri > Pleuronectiformes > Pleuronectidae > Pleuronectes > Pleuronectes platessa. The sequence goes on along the minus strand of NC_070629.1, from coordinate 21,073,007 downwards.
ATTATACACTCATAAAAGTTTTGTCCCCACTGCAGATGTTCAGATTCAAAGTTATAGGAAGTTTCATGTAAAAAAAACATCCCCAAGATATTAGAGACGCAACTACAGTCCCTGTTTTAACGGATTTTAATACATCAATTATGACTTAATTTTACCAGCTAGTAACTGCCAGATGTGGAGGAAGTGTTCAGATGCTTTACTCATGATATTATAGAAGAAAATACTCTCTCGAAAAGTAAAACACCAAATGCAGAGATTCAGCAGAAAAAGTTAGTTTAAGTGTTGAGACTAAAAGTAATCATTCTGCGGAGTGATGCCCCTTTTATTTTTACAAGTTTTGTTCAGGTTTGGTAAGATCTGGACCCTGATGCAGACTGACAGAGGGTTGAGGGTGGAGGGTACGTTCTGTAATAAAGAGGGATGAGCACTGTGAGGACCCGCTGGTAGCTGGTGTGTGGGGGAGTGGGCAGGTAGGTTGGGGGCAACAGTAATTGTAAAGCAATAACCATGTAGTTAAAGAAAAGGGTCACATGATAGGAGTTGGATGAAGGTGAAGGATCCGTCCTGCAGCCCTTTTCAAACTAAAACAAAGGCAGCAGTTTCCAAAAGTCTCTGTTTTAAGGGCTTGAAAATGTCTGAGTAGTGGAGACGTCGGGGGTAAATGTAACAAAAGTGATGCATTGTTAAGATAAAATGTAAATAGATTAGATTAAGATTAGGGTTCAGGGGGGGCAAGCAGTGTAAGTGTGTGTGCGTGTATGTATATGTGAGTGTTTGTGAGTGTTTTGTGTGTGTCGCAGAGAGCGACAGAACAGAGAGCGAATGGGGGGGGGGAGATAAATGCTGCTCTTGTGCTGTGCGGTGCGCTCTGTCACTTTGATAAATCTCACGGCAAGCTGAAGACACCTGCTGACAGCACGCTAAACCCTGATTGGTTGGAACAGCTCCAGGTCAGGGGGACGCTAATGGATATGATGTGGACAACAAATTGCACACACGCACAAGCACACACACGTGCACACACACACACACACACACACACACACACACACACACACACACACACACACACACAAACACACACACACACACACACACGTATAGACAAGGACACACATGAACCCACAGTTGGACCAACACACAGACACACACATACACACGTAGAGACAAGTACACACAGCAGGTCCCACACACAGAACGTCCTGCACACACACACACACACACACACACACACACACACACACACACACACACACACACACACACACACAGTACACAGACAATCACCTCCTGACTTT
>NC_070629.1:21020212-21071509 GCF_947347685.1 Pleuronectes platessa | reverse complement strand
GAGAGAGAGAGAGAGAGGGGGGAGAGAGAGAGAGAGACAGTGAGTGTGTGTGTGTGTGTGTGTGTGTCTGGTGTGTGTTAGAGAGACAGATAGACAGGGAGTGTGTGTTTGTGTGTGTCCTGCTTACTTTATGACTGTGCACATTTACCTGAATACCTCAGTTTCCGTGCGTGTGTGTGTGTGTGTGTGTGAGTGAGTGTGTGCACATATATGTTTAATAGATTCCATTTATTCAGTGTGCATCTGTTGTGGCAGGGGCAAGGTAATTGGTGGCAGATAAACAACGCTTAACACACACACAACACACACACACACACACAGTAATCAGGGGGGATTTACAATGTGTAGTTTGGAGCCTAATTGCTCTTCAGGTCCCTGTGAGAGTGCTGCCAAAGCCATTAGCCACTGCTATTCTGAGAGTATTCAGTGTGTGTCATTTGAGTGTGTGAGTCCGTGCGCGAGTGTGGTCTCCTGAAAATTAGTGTGCACATCCCATCAGTGTATTTATGCATGTGTGTGTTTTGTTTCAAGCCAGTGTGTGTATGGTGCGTGTGCGTGTTCTTGTGTGTGTATGGCCTTGTTTGCCTCTCATTGGCTCGCGCCGTGCCCGTAGCTTCAGTATTTTTTCTCAGGGACTTGGCTCGGCTCCAGGCCTGGAGAGCTAATTGGAATTAGAATAACATTCCTCAAAGGCCGCTCGTTTAGTGCCCCGCGCTGAGTGCTAACGACGAGTAGCGGTGTGAGAGGGAGGCGGGAGAGAGCGCCCTAACGATCTGCGCTAACAATGTTTTATTCTGATTTTTAATGAGGGGTAATCACTCAGCTGGAGAGGAAGAGTAGTGGAGGAAAAAAAAGGAAGAGTGGAGGGAGGGAGGGAAGGAAGGAGGAGGTGGAGAGGAGAGAGGAAGAGAGGTGAGGAGGAAACAGTAATTATCTCCTCGCCGAGCTGTGATTCACAGCACATCTCGCGGGCCTCTCCGGAGGAAATTAGAGATGCACGCAAACCACCTTCAATCAGAGGCAGTGCTAACCCGACAGCACCAGAACAAAACTAAAGCTCAAATACTCTAATCATCATGAATTTAGACATGAATTCCAAAACTCCTCCTTAACCGATGAAATGTAAAGACACAATCTTTGCCCAAGCAGCTACAGTTCACTGTTGAGTATCAGCATCAGTGTTTTCAACAAATGGCTTCAAGCAACATGTTTACATTGAAGTGGTGAATTCCTGTGGTTTCTTTAGTGTATCAGACGTTTATTACAGAGACACTAAAGCAACATCCCAACTGCCATGTTTTAGCATCAACTCTGCTACAGATGCACCAGGCGTCCACACTACTTTACAGCTGCTAAAACAGAGAAGTTTGGAAACAATGCTGACTCCGTTTTAGATGGCAAACACCGATGGAAGCATTTTAGCCTGGATGGGGACAAATGGAGATGTTTGGAAACAATGACGACATCAGCCTCGGCCAACGGTGTAGAATGCAACATTGATAATCAATCACAAACAACAATACAACTGGCTTATGTGTACCAACAACCAAATGCTTCTTGTGTACAGGGTTACACGGTATATGTGTTTTCAGGTGTGTGAGTATGGACGAGGATTAAAAGTGACACAGAGCCGAAACCCTTATGTGGCGTAAGATGGTTTTAGTTTGAAAATGCTGCTTTCACATGAAAACATAGTATGGTGGATGTAGTTAAGCTGGAGGAGGAGGAGGAGGTGGTCAGGGTGGTTAAATAAGTGGGCAAAATAATGGCCTTTAACTCGATAGACTTGCATTCATTCACCATCTCCAACCAGAAGTCAATAACTTTGTCATTTAAGCTTAATCACATTTATTTTCACCATAACATCAACTTCCTCACAGAGGTAAAACATTTTTTATCATTGGGCCGACTTAAAAATTATTTCACTGGCAACGCAGAAATTAATTAATTAACTCATACTAATACAATGTATAGGTTTAGCATGAAATACCTAATTAATTTGTGTTGCCAATTGAAATAATTTATTTTTTTAATTGGTAAATAGTTTTCTTTTTCAGTTAGGGTTTTTTAATTTATTGTGGCATATCTAAAAAAAAAAGTTGTCTTCTTCAATAACTTATCTACCAAGTTAATTAAGTTTTCTTTCGCATATTGGATTTGTTAAATGATTTTCTCCCTTATCCACATTTTTCAACTAATATCTGCTCATCCCGCAGAACAGTGGTCATGTTTATTTATTCACAGCACTTGATTAAGGCTGGTCAAAGATTGTGGTCGGATTCAGTACTTTAAAAGAAATCAGTAATATAAAGTAGCCAAACATGACATGTTTACTGCATTTACATTTAAGGGAAACCACAGCTTCCACTCATCTGGCCAATAAACTGGATGAGGCAGGACCGAACTGTTTCGGTGGAACAATTAGGCTTTTTAAAATCCAGGATCCCCGGGGAAGCCATAAAACCCACAGCTAAGCCCCCTGTTATCAATATTCCCTAAACTCTTACGATTTTCAATTAACCCAACGGAGCATTAATCAATACTGAGGAGAGAAAGAGGAGTGAGAATCAGTGAGAATAAAGGAAAAACTGAAAGAGTAAAAGAGAGCGAGGGCAGAGGCAAGGAGAGAGAGAGAGAGATGTGTGAGGCCTCAGAGAAAGAGAGAGTGAGAACAAGGGAGAGAGAGATGGTGTGATAAGGTATACATCAGTAGTGGAGTGTGAAACAGATTCTGCTCAGTAGAGAGTGAGAGGCCATTGGAGCTTGTAGAATGCTTAGAAAGGGCAGAGGCTGAATCAATTCACACTCACACACACACACACGCATAAATATACACTATCTGTACATGTGTGTGTGCCTGTGCGTGTGTGTGTGTGTGTGTGCGAAGTGAGACGAGAGTGAAAAATGGAGGTGCGAACAGGGGGCGAGGGGGGAGTGAGTGAGTGATGGTGGCAGGGGAGAGATAGAGGCGGAGATGGATCAGGAGAGAGATGGAGGCTGATTATCGCTGAGCACTGACAGAGTAAAGGCCCCGCGGGTGTGATAGTAACGCACACACACACACACACACACACACACACACATTTTCCTTACACACATGCACAGTCTTCAAGTAAACACAGGAGCTTACACACTCACACGTAAAGTGATGGAGATGGAGCTGCCAGAGAGTAATACAGTTAAACCCCCATTTCCACCGCTGCTGTCTGCACTCCTCCATTCTCCTTCCTTCCTTCCTCCTCTCGTCCTCCTCCTCCCTCCATTTGCTTCTTTTGTCTTTCCTCCCCTGATCATATAAAACTCCCAGCCTGATTCTCACTCTGTCTCGGCCTCCAGTGTCCTCACCTCCTCTCTCCTCTTCCCCCAAAGCTCCCCTCCTTATCCTCTCCCCTCTCCTCTCCTTCTCCCCATCCCCTCACCCTCCCTCCCTACTCCTCCTCTGCTTACTTTATCATAGCTTCTCTCCCCATGAGGGGATTCTCCGGACCCTCGGAGCAGAAAATGGAGGCTAGTGGAGAGAGACAGCAAGAGATAAAAAAAAGAAAATCACACTGGCAAATGTGTTGCACAGACCCACATGTGCACATACAGAGCATACATTCAAAACGCTGCGTTTAAAGGGCACAAAATGGACAATTTCTTATTTTACCCTAATTGTATTCAACAAAGAAAACTACTGATTTAAACAAATTGTTGCTTAATATTTAGGTCAAAAGATTAATATACACTTCATCTTCAACTTGTGTTTTTCCATGTGACTATGAGACGCTGCATTTGTCTTCCTCTGTAGACTCACGTCTTAAAGGTAACGCAAACCCTGAAAATAAATGATATAAATGCTGATGTTTCACCGTCTGACAAAAGGACAGGATGAGGGACAAACCGACTTTTTATCAGAAGAGAAGGATTATGGAAATCAGGTTGTGATCTGTGGTGCGTTAATCCTTGCCGCAGCGAGCAATCCCATAAAAAGTGTTAGTGAGATTAACCAACAGATTAGCCACGTAGCCACGCACATATTTAACTGATTAAAACCCTTGAAAATCCGGACACTGGGGAGGACCCGCGCTGTTTAGGATCTGTATCCGCTGTTAGCTGCTTCCTCCGGCATAATTATGGAAATTTTGTTCTGTGTTTCTCTCAGTGTGTGTGTGTGTCTGTGTGTAGCCTCAGAGCCAAGGCTAAAAGAATAAACACTGGGGCTTAGCGAGGCCCAGAGGGTGACAAAGGAGTTTTCATTTCCTTCCTCTCCTGACGACTGATGAGAAAGTTTCCTTTTCCTTTTGTTTTTTTGTCAATCTGAGGTCGGCTACAAATGCAGCATGTGGGATTAATAGTGAGATAGTTTGTGTGCACGTGTTACAGTTGGAACGATTCGCGGTAAAGACAATCAATGTTGCTGATCAGCAGACCTTAGTTTATAGCTATCAATTGGGTGATCGATAGTTAATTTCAGTCCTGAGGGGAAACAGTCCCGCAGCTGTGTTTCTGAAAACCGCTCGTCAATTTTCTGATCAATTCCACCACAACTGGCTGTTGTGTCGCCCTGCTCACAAAACGTGAGTCATAAATCACAATCCTGTGGCTTGTGTGCTACAGCAGATATAGTTAATGCACGAGATTGAAAGAAAACAAATGGGATTTCACCGCACACACACGCAATTTAGAAAAAACGTGCAAGTGTATTTAAACCATCTTACAAAGGTGACAGAGATATATAAAGAGATAGGGTGCAGCAAAGCCAAGTGTCTTACCTTGTCAACATGCGTGTCCCGACAAATGTAACGCAAACGGCAACAACCGTGATTGGTCCACTTTGTAACGTCCTGTGTCTTTGTCTCTCAGTGGCCAGACAGTGGTTTGGTCTTTGTGGTCCACGTGGCCTATGAAGAGGACAAACCCCCTGAACTGGGAGTTAACTGGTGGTTTAGAAACCCCCACCAATACAGACACACAAGTGTACACAGAAATACACAGACACCAAATATTTTGAAAATCTGCTCATTGAAAGGATTAAAAATCTCAATCTCAAAGTTTCTTTGATAAGTATCTGCATTAACATCCTCACCTCATAATATTATCGATGGCTTTCATTTCATGGATTTCCTTATTTACAACTGGGATTTTCTTACACTGACATTTGAAAATGTCTCCTGTGAAAAAGACCTGTGGGAAATACAAAAAGCTGTATATAGATAATTACACACACACAACCAGACACACACACACACACACACACACACACACACACACACACACACACACACGCACGCACGCACAAACGCACACACATACACACGCACACACACACACACACAGACACACACAAACACCTCCCAGTGTATTGTATTGTATTGAATTAGAGAACATCTCATTATGGTTTATAGTATAGTATACTGTATATAGCCTGCAGTACATACAGTAAATGTGAGTTAGGGTAGCAGGAAGTGATAATGAGATGATGAATCATCCAGTGCAGTTTCATAAGAATCCTCCTGCATCTTCACTGTATTCACGATGAACTGAATAATACACAGAGGGAGAATGGGATTATTTTTCAGAAAGGCAGCTCTGCAGAAAGAAGCTTCTTCTACTGACAAGCCTGTGGAAAGGCTTTATGAACAATGATATTATATTAAAAACCTCTTTCACCTAGAGTTAAATACTCTTTTCCTTCTGTAAACCTTTAATCAAAATGGGACAAAATCTGCCAATGTAGTTATTTGCAGATGAAATGGGCACAGCAGGCAGATTTCCTTTAGGATGAATCTTAATTTGAGTGCGACACTGTGACGCTGCTTTGATGAAGATGTGAGCTGCAGGTCTTTGCCTCCTGACAGATAAATGTGACGCAGTGTTCTCTGGTGTTCTTCTGACTAAATGAGGCTTGTTCAGGATGTAATTCTTAATTAACACTAAGTTGTTCTGGCAGTGAACGTTTCTGCAGCTGCAGCTTCTCTGGGAGGAGGCTGAGCTGATGTGTAGCTGCCGGCAGAGACTGACGGTTTGTGTGTGTGTGTCTGTATGTGTGTGGGTGCGTGCGTGTGAGCGTGTGTGTGTGTGTGTGGGTGTTTTCAATAACTCAGACTGACAGTCAGCTTCAGGTGAAGATACATATTTAAGATGGAAAAACCTCAGTCACTCACACATACACGCGCGCGCCCATACGCACACATACACACACACACACGTGCACACACCTTTATCTCTGTCCTATTGAATAACTCTCTGATGCTTTCCATATTCCATGCGAGGGATTATTACAGCTTACCCACAATCCCCAGCAGCTGATTATCCTGCATGTTGACAGGACACAGTTGTGCTATCGGCCTTGTGCAGCAGTCAGCTCTGTGTATGTGTGTGTGTGTGTGTGTGTTTGTGAGAGAGTGAGAGAGAGAAAGATGAATACTGTATTTAATGTGTGTGTGTGTGTGTGTGTGTGTGTGTGTGTGTGTGTGTGTGTGTGTTTGTAAACTGTTTGTGTGTGAGAGAAAAGTAAAGATTTAGTCTGCATATATATGTGTACGAGAGGAGAGGATATTATTTTCTTCTTATGTGTGAGTGTGCATGTGCATATGAGAGGAAATTACTTTGTGTGTGTGTGTGTGTGTGTGTACGCATGTATGTGTGTGTGTGAGTATGCTGTTGTGTGGTGCTCATCCAAGCAGGTGTTTGTGGTTGATACCTGCGGCTCCAGCAGTGCTGATCACCCCAGCGTGGCACCTCACCTTGGGAGGGAGACAGCTCTAAGCTCATTAGAGCAAACACACACACACACACACACACACACACACACAGGTGCAAAATAGGGTGGACTACCTGGGGAGGCTAGGAGGGAAAAATGGGGGGGAGTGGGGGAAGAGGAGAAAGGCAAATAAGCTCAAGGGAGATAGATAGAGGAGAGAAGAGGGGAGGAAAGTTTACCACATGAGAGATAACTGACTTGTGAAAAACAAAGAGTAAGATGAGGGAAGGAGGGAGTTCGGGGCCTGGAGGGACAAAAAGGGAAAAGAAAAGAAAAAAACCATCTTAGTAGACAAAGGCTTTGGAGGAAGGTGGAACAGAGGGAGGAGGGCAACATAAATGAGACAGGGAGGAGGATGAGAGGAAGGAGGAGAGAGGAAAAGAGGAGGAGGAAGGAGGAGTGAAGACAGCGTAACAGGATGTAATGGTTTTAAAGGGCTGGTTTTATTCACGCTGGGAGCAGCTGCACTCTCGTTATCCCCATCTCGTATTTCTGTGAATTCAATTTAATCGGGGGGGTATTGTAGCTTGTCTTCCTTCCACTGTTCTGCTCCATTGAAGTGATGTCTTCAAACTCAGTGAAGAAAATTTAACCACTTTCATTCTGACTGATGAACAGCCATTTGACATAAGGGGGTAAATACAGCTGCACATTCAAATCAACCAGTTAATAAAAGCGATAATATGTCTCTACGTGTTTCAGCAGGATCGGTTAGTTTGATTTTAAAGCCCATAAATTACTGTTTTGGTTCAGTCTTAATTCTCTTTCTGACACTGCAAGGAGGAATTTTTTATTTTAGCCCAAAAAAGCTCCAACAAACACAAATGACACCACGAAGCTCATAAAGTTTGAGAGCTGTTGAAATAGAGGAAAGAAAAGAGTGAATACAGGACTTCAAATCAACTCTTCTGTTCCTCCATGTTGGCTTCTAGTGTAAATAATCAAGCAATTAATATTCCTCAGAAATCCTTTATAACAGGTGCATTTAATAGGTATTTTGTGATTATCGGTTCAAAATTCTAATTTGATCTCATTGATATGAATGTGCAAAATCTGTTAGGTAATCGTACTTGTCGAAATCCCCTCACATCCTGTTAGCCTCTTTCAAATGAAGTTTATCTTCAGAGCGAATGAAGTGATCGGCTGGTGTACCTGTCTGTCACTCCCCGCCTGCCTTCGCTCACCCTGCTTGAGTCTTAACAAGCTGGGGAGACATACACCTCAGAGACGACCGCCAGGAGTTGCTGCCAAGATTCACATTTCATACACACAACCACTTCCACTGCAGAACAAAACTAGAAAAGTGTGTATTCACGAGTTTTGGTGGACTTGCTTCGACGAGAGGGGGTGGGATGTATCGGTTGTATATTTTCAATGTAGTCGGCTCCTTCTTGCTTTTCCAGGATTACAAACCCTTAGCTTTATGTCAATTTTTTTAGTGTATATTTTTATTATTTTTATGCCAGTCTTTAATATTTAGTTTGTCCCAGACACAGGCAGAGATAGAACACTTGGAACAAATTATTATTAAATAAATAAAAATAACAATATACCATAAATATACACTTAATCACACTCATTTTTATTTTGGTGTTTGTTTGGATCTATAATCCGTACGGATGAATATTATGCCTCTACGGTGAAATCTGAATCCTGAAACCAAAACTGTATAGAGTGAGAACAACCTGAAATGTCCCTCACGTCCTCACAAATGTAGAAATGCACGTGGGCTCACATCCATCCCGTACATAAGCTGAGCAGTGGGAAGAGAGCACCTTTTTTGTGTGGCATTGAGATAAATAGGATTAGGGATTTGGGAGATTTAGCGGGAGTAATCCATCTGTGTATCAGAGAGAGACAGCAGCAGCAGCGATGATCAGAGGAGAACGCTCTGATTCGGAGCTCAGAAATCTCTGGTTGGACGAAAAACTTGGAGTGACATTTTGTAAAAAAATTAATTTCTCCAAGGATCAGCTTTCATTTTGTCACTGTGGCTGCTGTAATTGCCATATAATCACCTCATACAGTACAACACTGTGTGTGTGTGTGTGTGTGTCTGTGTGAGACCCGTGGATCGACAGAACATTCACAGTAGGCTAATTAATCAGATTTACAGTTTACATCAGGGGAGAGCGAGTGTGTTTGTCGTGGGTGTTAGTATTAAGCAGGGGATTGGACTTGATTATTTAACACACAGACGATTTGAACAGCTGCTCTGTTCTGTTACTATCTATACCTCCATATCAATACCGCAAAAAAAAAACTCTACACAGCTGTACCTTCACTTTCCTGCCGACTGAAACCCCCCCGGTTGGTTGGGTGGACCGCTCAACTCCTTCACCGCTCACCTTTAGATTCTCGCATCCATCTTGCCAGACGCTTGTGGCCGAACCACAGAGGAAGGAAGAACTGTCAGCTGGGAACCAAAAAAACAGAGTAAATATAAAATGCAAACAGAACAAAATAAAGTAAGAGCAAAAATTGAAATATAAATAAAAAATACATTTATATCACATTTAAAACAAGTGGGTTTTTTGACCTATTTCAAAGAGGAGACAATGTGACCAGATCTCTCGTGACAGATGTCGATAGGTGTGAACTTGTTCTTGTTGCCACTAGCACCAGAAAATCTCAAAAATCTTCACCCCGAGCAGGTGACTGATGTTGAAAAAAAAACCTGTAGAGCGCCACAAGAAATTCTCAGGCCTGCGATGAAACAGGAATATTAACTTTTTGTTTTTGTGCATGGAATAACTCCCAATTCAATGTTTTTTTTTGGCTGAGTAGCATCATCATCACCACCATTAGACGCCTCTCAAAAGAAAAGCAGGTCCAACCATCAGTGCCGTATGTGTTTGACCATTTGGCTTTGCAGGCAACTTAGATAAATATGAAAATATTCAGAATAAACTGAGTCGAGAATGAATGTTGCTTGATAAAGATATCACCAGGTATCTAAGGTTTCATTTCTCTTGAATCCATTAGAATAACTCAACCCTGTTGAAGATACTAGACCCCACGGTCGCCTATATGTGTTTTCTCTGTTGGCTTTAATTGAAAGTATCAATAATATATATCAGATGTAAGTAAAAAAGACTGATAGTGATGTATTTGGACTTTACAAAGTAATAAGCATTTTTTATTTCAAACATCCAAACAAAGCCAAGCACTGTCCTTCTGGACACTGAGGTGTTCAGTTTCAGTGACTATCTTCCCCCATTCGATTTGATTTCATAACTTGGATCTAAATCATCCGTTTATGAAGCTGATTCTCAAAACCTGGCGCTCCCATTACAATTATCTGTAATGGATCCAAACATTTGTGTCAGTTAGGTCCAGATGTGTTCTTGTGCCAACCCAGAAAGTCCAGGAAAACCACTCCAGTTACAAAAAAAACATTTATTGTCTAGACATTTCAATCATTATAGATTAGCTAGCATTAAGACCGTTTAGTATTTCTCCTGATTAGACGTTTCTTCTCCATGTAAAAGACGTACAAAAAAAGATTGTTATTCCTAAAGCATGTCCTGTAGGCAAAAAAACCGTATATACATTTTTACAAACATTCAACAGACAGAAATAGAAAAAAAATCATGAAATAATGAGATTAAAATGGCTGAGATTGGTTCCTTCCTGAAGCTGAAATACAACTGCTCCTGTGCAACCCTCTTCGATTGAATGATCCTGACAAATTTATTTAATCCTGTTTGCAAATCCCACAAACTTCTCTGGAGAGAGAAAAAAACATTTTACTCTTTAATACAATTTAGCCAGTTTCAATAATGCGTATACCAGAGGATTCTTTACTTCTTCACACAAGATTTCCACTAAACGAGATGAAATCACATTGAGTTGGTCCCGGTTCACATAGCATGATTAACCTTCCACACAGTAAGACATCACGTGTTTCATAGAGTGACAAAGGCAGGGTCAGGGTGAATTTACAACAGTAAGACATTTTCTAAAGGGTTGTTTTTAAATCTTAAATATAGTGGGGAAATCGTCTATTTGAGATCACCATCCTAATTATCATGTCATCAACCAGTGAACTTATTGTAAAAGAGAGCAGAGGCAAATTAAGCTGCACTAAAATGAACAGCAGGGTTGTGTTTACACTGCAACAAAGAAAATCAATGTGTAAATCTGAAGCAATCTCCAGCCCATCAATAATCTATACTGAGCCTCCGAAATATTGATTGATTAGTTGATGAAAGAGCTGTTCAACAACAAGAAGGAGGGGCCAAGCCATTAAAACAAACATACGAAGGCTCATGTTGGTCTTTCTTGCTGTGACAGTGCTAACCACCAAACCACAGTGTCAGGATTTGCCTTCGGATGAATGAAAACACAAGTAGAGAATAGTTATTACCATGTGTTGAAACAGAACACATTGAGATTTTGAGGACAAATTTAATTTCTGAAACTTTTCACTAAGTGGCTTTTTAATTAGAATCATAAAGAAAGGACGAGAAAATAAAGAGGAAAACAAGTTGGCTTTTCCAGAACAACATTTACAGTATTTTGTCCTGCTTTATAAGATTTTTTTGGTTTGGTAAATATTTATTCTGTGTTAAAAAGGATCTTAAATTGTCCTGGATTGCATTAGAAGGATGTACAGTCCCTGATGTATGAAGTAGCGTGATGATGATGGACAAGTCAACAAGGCCCTCCGTATGTTTAGGTTCTGTCGGAGTATTTCCTAAGTACAGTTCGTACAGAGTGTGTGGGTGGACAGTTACAGCTACAGTGCAGTTAGTGAGGTTTGGACTTAGTGTTAAGACTGGAAAAAAAAAAAAGGTACTCTTCAGACAGTGTAGGCGTTTCAGAACAGCGAGCTGACGTTTTTAAGGGCAAAGAGTCAAAGCTGAGAGACAAACAGGTTCTGAATGATATCTGTCAAGAACAGACAAAAACATGTTCTGCATTCTCCGTCTATAAAATGTTATTCTGCTGTTGCTTCTCCTCTCTTGTCTCTCAAGACTTATGTCCACATCCTGCTCCGTCTTTCTGCCGTTTGTTCAAATATTCAACCCGCTAGAGTTTTTCTTCCGGGGTCTCCGCCCCTGGTCGTCACACTGAATCTAGTGTCTTAGTATCTGATGTTCAGTACAGTATTTTCCAGAAGAGCTGGTCCCAGTCCAACCGATGCACTTCAGTCCACTCATCTCTTGGTCCTTGTATCTGATCCCAGTGCAGTCCACAGCATAAAGCAGCAGAGGCAAGAACATCCAAACAGTTCCTCTCTATCCATTAACATCAATCTTCTCCAGTGTAAAGCTCCCAGCTGATTTAGAGTCATGTTTACTGGCACACACACGTGTGCGTGTTCTCTCCTCTCCTTGTGTCTTCGGCAGATGTAACAGAAAAAAACGGAACGTGATCATCACCGTCGTCTTCGATTTCTGGCTCCATGTGAACATTTCTAGAAACAAATCAGTTCGTGTGGGAAATGAGCAGATGTCATCGATTTCCTTTCAGATTTTTAGTAGATGACCTCGTAAACAGTGGCCTTCTTGTCCCCTGAACCGGTGACAATGTACTTGTCGTCCACAGATATGTCACAGCTCAGCACCGAGGAGGATTCTTTAGACTGCAGAGAAACACAGAGAAAACCACGTCTTTAGAAAATAGAATTATGTCTGCTGCTCTCATTCTAATCAGTGATGGGTAATCGGATACAGTGGCTGTCACATTAGATCATCATGTCACAGACATGCTGATGCACCACATGAGGCAGGAAGTGTTACAACACTGATGCAATATTTCATGTTATATATATAATATTATAATATTGCATGATCCAACAGCATGCGTGATGAACTCTGCAACTTGAATGTGTCTTGAAAACTGTAAGTTACATAAAAAATGCTGCTTTGGAAGAAAATTATGTAACAATGACAGTTTCCACCAAATCAGTGCACTGGTGAAGTGCAGCGCTGGTGGAAAGGTGGCTTTTTGAAGCTGCAAAAGAAACATCAGAAACAGCAACTTTATATTTAATCTAAGGCTGAGAGTAGATTAAAACTGCAGAATTTAATATTGTAGATAGTGCAGCGTGTGTTTGACTTCAGTGGCTTGTGTATTTGGCTGCTGGAGGTTGGTTACACAGACTGAAAGTGTAACATAAATTTAAATCTATAGCTTTTAGTTTTAGAGCTCTTCTTTATACAGATAAATAAACTGCTTACAACTTGGAAAATGCACTGTAATGACAAACCATATTCTTTGTGATCAGCAATGGTCAGAGCGCCATAATTGGGGCGGTGAACGTAAACAGCGACACGTAAATTAACGTATGTGCAATTGCATCAACATATTGTTCCCCAACATCCACATAAATCGATATATTCTGAAAGCTGTTATCTGTTGTTCCAACCTGGAATATGCTGGCTCCATAGGGTGTTCTCCATGCATTCAGTAAGTTATCCTTCCCTGTGCTCACAAACCATTTACCTGTTAGAAAAACACAAAAAGATATTTCTGGTTAAAAGGATGACATCGACATAATCAAAGAGAAATGGTTAAACAGCGAAAACACCTTTGTAGCCTTGGCTCTATCGACCTTTCTGATAAAAAGTTAAAATAACGAAAGACCACAGAGATACTGTTACATCATAGAACTTTCACAACACGTTAAAGAACCGATTCTAAAGAGGAATGGTAGACCACAAAATGAGAAGACGTGAAAAGGAGGCAGTTTCTTACCACAGTAGGCAAACTGCAGAGACAGCACACAGCTCTCGTGTAGATGAAGCTGGTATTTGTCAGGTTTGGTGACATGAAGGACCTCGACGTTGCTGCTCTCCATTCCAACAGCGAGCCACTCTCCCGTCGGACAGTAGCCGAGAGAGAAGATCTGGGCAGGAGAGCGAGGAAAATACAAAAATTAACTCAGGCTCAAGGGGGAAATTCTACTTTTAGCCCTGAGGCATCGGTGTTGAAACGCTCTTTGCCAGTACGAGTGTGCACCTGTGATGTGAAGTCGTGCTGCTGCAGCTGCCGCCCCTCTCTCAGATCCCAGGAGCGAACCGTGTTATCGAGGCCTCCGGTCCACAGCTTGGTGCCATCATTGGAGATGTCAATACAGCTGGCTCCATCTGTGTGGCCCTGGAACTGCCTGCAGGATACACGCATACATTCACAGTTAAATAAAGAGAGAAATGTTTACACAAAGACACTGGGAATCAGGTTGCCTGGGCACTTGGTATGCATCACAGACAATCAAGTGGGAAGAGCGTACAGTATTCCTCATCAGCAGCCACTCTTTGGCTCAATATTCTGTTTCTTTATGATACAAGTTGTAATCAGAGAAGTTCAAACAAGCCTCAGCTGAGTTGAATAAATCACTCAGTTCAATATTGAGCTTAGCATGTGGTCGGAGGATAATTCTGAATGTTTCAAATGTATCTTCGCCAAATATTTAGTTATATTTAAACTTCTTCCAACATTCTTTCTGTCTACAATCAAATTGTAGGCACAAGGTCTCTCTTACCTAACAAGTGTCTGATTGTGTAAATCCCAGACTGCGATGTTGCCATCACTGCAGCAGGAGAAGCAGACCTTAGAGTCCGGGCTGATGGCCAGAGCGTAGCAGGCCGGTGCTGATGACGTTAACTCTGCCTTGATCCTGGGAGTGGGTGTGGCCAGATCCCAGATTGACAAAGTGCTCGCCTCACCACCCACTATCAGCGTTCGCCCATCGGGGAGCAGGCGACAGGAGCGGATGTAGTTGTCTCGGTTCTGATGTGGTACGCACATAAAAAAAGATTTGTAAATACAGCATTTTTCTAAATGTATAAAATAAATGATTATAAGGGACGAAATATCTGTCTAGTCTCTTCTCTCTTTGAATTTAATGGAATAGAATCAAAATCTTAAGACATACAGAAACCACCGCTTACAAACCCTATGCAAATAACTTACTATAAATATTAAGACGGGGAGTTCGGGCACCCCTTACTCATATGTTAGGAATTGGGCTGGAAATATTCTGTTTTCTGGTTGTGTGAGTGGTTTAAAAAACTGAAAAGAAGCGGAATTCTAACGATCTGTATAAAACTCGAAAATAATAACGGAAAAGCAGGCAGTCAAAGGAGGTGTTTACTATTTACTGAATACCCAAACTTTGGCACATGCCCTGATAAACGTTCTCAATATACAAGTTATTGAAATTCAGCAGCCCACTTACCAGACAGTCGAGCTGTGACACAGGGCTCTTGTTCCCTGGGTGACTAATGTCCCAGACCTTGACACAACCCTTCCCTCCTGTGTAAACGTGTCTTGTGGGATTACTGATGGTGACAGCGCACACCACCTCTCCGTGGTTCAGTGTGTTGATTTGACGGGCGTGGCGAGGGATGCCCTGGCCGACCAAAGCATCCGGGGGGAACGGCACTGGCTGCATCTGTCCATCAGCGGCCACGTGAAAAGAGTAGGCACTGATGGTAGAAAAGGAGGAAAGTTGGTTGGCCATGATGAGAGACAAAGTCAACAAAAGGTGGGAAATAGTTGTTCAACAGGACGATGTGGGAAATAGGTCCTCAAAACACACTCACGGTTTGCCGCCAGGGATTCCGGTCAGACTGGGAGGGATTCTCATGTGAGAATGAGGATCAAACCCGACCTGGAGGAGAGAACACAGACATGTTGTGATCGCAGTGCAAACACATGCCCATCGACTAAAAACACACACAGGTCAATAATAACCTGTGGGACCGAGAAAAAACACTCGTGAGCACAAAGCAAACAGACACTCATGAGCAAAGACACACTCACAGTCTGGATGACAAGTTTAAGAGTCAGCAAACACACAGCGGTGGTGCGGGGACACACACACACACAGCTGCTGAGTACACAACCTGAGTTTCTATTAAGTGTTGCCCAGACACAGCAGTGAGTCTACTAAACCTATTTAAACAGTGTAAGGAACACTATGCAAATACAAACAAGAGTGATGAGGCGACTCAATGCAACACCAACAGCTTACACACTAGATAAATGTCACACACACACACACACACACACACACACACACACACACACACACACACACACACACACACACACACACACACACACACACACACACACACACACACACACACACACACACACACACACACACACACACACACACGATGTAAAGCATTAATACAGTAATAACTATTGACACTTTCCACCCTTTAAAATATGAATATAGTGCTCATTAACTTCTGAATGTTATATAATTTTAAAACTTTTATATATGAGTGGATGTACTTTTGATGATTTTTTCCCCCCCAACCGCTCAACAAATAAAAAATATGTAAAACAAGTAAAATATGATTAAAACACAATTTACTTTATGAGTATTCCCTGTGACAGCAGAGTTGGATTGAGATCACGTGTGAAATCAAGGCTTTAAATAAAGTTTTCATTTACATTTCTGGTCGGTACAACTGGTGCAGCCATTACTCAATTTCCCGCCAACAGCGACATTATGAAGAGAAAATAAGAATCCGTCTTCTGCAAAGTCACTGAAAAAATTTCACTCAGGGGGAAGGATACAACATAATCTCAGACTCTGACACTGAATATTTCCTCAGCAAGGTCATGAAAATGGAAAGAGCATAGTTTGGCTGTAAACCTGCCTGGAGCAGGTTGTAGGGTTTCTGTGGCTGAGTTGTGAGCGCTGTGCATACAACTGATGCCCGGGCGCTTCAGGGAGAACGGCAGAGAGGAAGTCCCAGTTGAAATAAAAACTCATATGAAGGCAACAAGTTGAAGGTGTGACTTGAAAATTCACTCTGTTCTATTTCCCTCACATTTATCATGAAACTTCAAAGAGTCTGAGAACTTCCACCGAAAAAAGAGCGGGATAAAAACTGAGGAATCTGACTGATCTCATCTACACAGAGTACAGTCTTGAATTCCTCTGAAACGAGAACGTACTTCATATTGTAATAAGTGTGGTGAGAACTTACGTAATGAAAACTGCTGTGCTGTTTTTTTTAATTGAATTTTAGATTTATTAATTTCACTTAAATATTATTAACTATCGGGGCCTTTTCTACTCACCATGGGTGAACGGCCATATGCAGCCACAGCGGCGGCGGCGGCAGCGCTCATCTGAGGTGACATGTTGTGCAGGCCGGCAGCATAGGCCGCAGCCCCTGCCAGGTCCCCATTCATCCCTGCTGCATGGGGCAACATACCGAAAGCACCCGGGTATGGGCCTGGTACAGCGAGGGGCGTCCGCAAACCTGAAGCTGAGGAGCAGAGGGAAGGAAAGATGAATACATAAAACTAATTATAACCAAAACAGCATCAACTTCAACATCTCTTAAGTTGAGGTTACATTCTCCTGGAGGCAGTTTATAAAAACAGAACTTAAGGCCCTCTGGCAAGCATAAGCATATTAAAATAACACAACCAATCGTATCATTCAATTACAAATGTTTATACTGGACTCACGAGGTGGATGTGGTATCTCCATGGAGGGGGGTTTGGACAGACTGGGCCTGATTCCGGGTGTGGTGCTCGGACCAGGAGTGGAGTCACTTCTGGGCGTGGGTGTGCTCGACTTTAGCCCAGGTGTGCCTGCTTTATCTCGCTGGCACAGAGAGAGAGAGAGAGAGAGGGACTTCAGACATACACAAGAAATATCTAACTAGGGATTGAAGAATGACCTATACTGGATATTTGAGGTCAATGCCATAACAAATTTAAGAGATTAAATACTGATATTGATATATATATCGGTCTATTTGTAGACTGAATGAAATTAGTTTGGAGCCAAATTTGGTACAAAGCACGTTTGCTTTTTGAGATTAATCTCTTTGTATTTTCACCTCTTCAAAGATCACACCATCTATCTACCTTTTACTGAAATTTAAATGTTTTCAAATGGGCATATATATCAGAAATCATATATGTAGATACCAATATATCTGTGCAAGGGGCAAAACACAATACAGTACTGCTTCAACTGCAACAGAATAGTGATAAAATCAAAAGTAATTCATGTCTTACATTTTCATACATTTGTGCCCACCGGTAACACAGAAATGATATCGATTGTTTATCCGAATCAAAACAACTTAATTTTGTTATCTTATTCATCCTTACCATTGCCATCTCTTTGGACTTGAGGGAGGAGGAGCTTGCTGAGGAAGCAGAAGAGGCCGGACTACAGGGGTCTTTCTTGAGAAGACGTGCTTTATCCACGCCGTTCTCTCGGGGTGAGGGGAGAGGAGTGCCACGGGGGGAGGCTGGATCCTGGTGGAGGGACAAGGAGTCAGTGGAATACCAGACTAAAGTTTCAACTTTCCCACAAATGTCTGTAAATTGAATTCATGCATCACACTCATCACAACCATTAACAAACAATAGAAACATTACGACATACTGACCTCATTTGAAACATCCACCACTAAGTTATCATCACTTTTGTCACCATCGCTATCCTGCAAAGACAGTGAGACCATCAGTTAGTTAATTATTTAATATTCTCAGTTAATAATATATATTTTTTATACATTTAATAATACATTTACACAAATATCCTTGTCCTAATTACCTGAATGCGTTCATTGTCAAGTATAAGTACCAAGTGAAACAACGCTCTCAACATTCAACGTGTAACTATAGCTAATTTCAGACATGAAATTTGGCCACAGATATTTGTTTTCTTTTTTTTTTTTTTTATTAGAAGCATCATCAACCCCATCCCATCCAGTGGAGGATCCCCTGCTGTGCTCACACATGGACTTCTCCTGCATTTCCATGGACTTTAAACTAGGAAGCCAGTAACTGCAGAGTGTCTCACACCTCCAAAGAAAATACAGAGGAACTGTCTGAAAGCAGCTTTAGATACAAACACTTAATATGCATGCCTCCTCACAGCAGAACAGCTTCTTACATAGTGGCTGGAGTCCTTGTCTTCCACCTTGCGTTTCTTGGTGTCGTTTGAAAAATCGGGTCCGTTGCGTCGCTTATCTGAGTTCCGGAGACTTTCTGGCAGCAGCGAGTTACTCTGCAGATGAAAGCAGCAATGAGGAGTAGAAGGAGAGAACACAGTGGAACAGGAGAGCAGGCAGGGAGATTACAGAAAAAAGATAGGTAGGGTAGAAAGAAAATAGAATAAAGAGGGAGAGGGAGTTTGAAGGACAAAGACGAAAAGACAGAGAAAAGGGGATTTGCCGAGATGAGCCAATTTTGTCATTTCCAGTTCAGGTTTGTTGTTGTTTGTGTAAATTCTCCATGAGCTCACTAGACTGTCTAATCCATCTACCACTAATTACACAAGCTATTCAGCTATGTTCAGAGCAGGTTAGAAAAACAGACTCTTACTTGCAAACAGGTTAATAGTTCACAGACTCATGAATTAAGTAGCGCTAACACTCAAACAGCAACCTCTTTTCTCACTTGACCAGAGCCAGTCACAGCCACACACAAACCAACACCTCTGAAGTTGATGATTACATTAAGTGGCACTCAAAATCTATCAGTGCTCCCTCTCTTGGCTCTGACAAGCTGCACTGGCTGTGTCTGCGAGTGTGTGTGTGTGGGTGCGTGCGTGTGTGTACAATGTGTAATTGACTGTGAAAGCCTGTGTGTACGACCAAGTGTGTATCAGACTGTGTGTGTATATTACTTGCATAACACTCATGTGTCCCTCTGTGTCCCAAGACTACACACACACACACACACACACACACACACACACACACACACACACACACACACACACACACACACACACACACACACACACACACACACACACACACACACACACACACACACACACACAGAGCTGCTGCCCCCCCCCCTCCCCCCGCGGCCTCCTGACCAACGGATCCTATTGTTAATGGATTAAAGCTTCATGTTGAGTCCATTATAGTCTCAGCCTGTCAATGAAATGTGCATACAAAATACACAAACACACATGCGCGTGCACACCATCTACCACGGGAGTGGGCTTTGAGGGGGGAAAGGGTAAATGAAGGAGGAATAGCTACGAGAGGAGGAGCTTGGGAGGAGGGTGAGAAAAAATGGGGTAAGGGAGGGGATGAGATTATAGGACAGGGGATGAGGGGAGGGTGTGAGAGTGTGGAGGAGAAGAAAGGGCAATGGGAGATGAGAGAGGGAAAGAGAGGAGTGTGGAGGGGGGGGGGGGGGGTGGAAATCTGTATTCTGCCAATGGCCCCCTTCCTTCACGCCCTCCCCCTTTCCTCTCTCTCACCCTCCCTCCCACCTCCTCTTTTACTGAAAGGTTTTAGTGAGCTGAGCACAGGAGCACTGACCCGCAAAACATAAGCAATTTCCCCCCACCATGCCTCCCCTGTTCGCATAGTCTTTCTCTCAAACACACACACACACAAGCTCAGTGTCATATGACTGCTGCTCCCTCACCCCCCACCCCTTTCCCAAGCCCTCCCCTCTCAGTGGTGCTGATATTAAACACAATGAGAGTCTTTAAGCGCGGGATCAGGGGCGGTGGGAAGAGGGTGGAGAGGGGGGTAATCTGCTCACTGAGGTGTTAAATAGGCACAACAATGCAGGCCGGGCCGGAGGACCGTGCGCGCGCATGTGAATATATGTGTGCGTGTGCATGTGTGTCTGAGTGTGCATGTGTGCGCGAGTGTGCATGTGTGTGACCACGCTAAAAAGCTCATTTGGAGAAGAAAGGAAACCTAACAGTTCAGAGCAGATCTGGGGCAGGACTAAACAGGCAGGCCAAAGCTCTCCCCGAGAGATCCCTAAGCACACAAACACACACATGCACACACACTGACACTGAAAAATACACATTTAACCATGAAAGCTATTTGAGTGTGAAACAGTGCAAGAAAACTGCTGATTAAAATAAAACACGGCGACGTGAACTTCATTGATCTGGGGGGGAAATTATGTCGCTGTAGCAGCAAAGAATTTGTAAACAAATGCGATCAAAATATTTTGTTTAAATGAGTTCCCCTCTACAAAAGTATATACCTGAAATTTTGTGATGGGCTTTTTCTAGAAACTGTATTTTACATATAATGCTAAAGAAAATACTTAATGTTTGGCCAGAGACTGCTTTGTATATGTTTTGCTTCATAGTGGGGATGTAAGGGGTTGTTCTTTTTTTGTCTTTTTTTTTGCATAATCATGATAAAAAAGTCATCGATCAAAAATATCGAAATTAAATGAAAATGTATTTATTTACAGTCATATCTGTTGGCATGGCAAAGGTGATGATTTACATTTGTAACCAAATTTTCAGGTTCTCAAATAGTTTTTATTTCATGTTTCTATCTGCTACAGGTTTGGGAGAATGTGAAGTTTTTCTGAAGTTTTAGCAGGTTGCTTTCATATGTCGTTCAGTTTTTATAATGCTTTTCAGGGGCACCCAAGGTCTTAATGGATTAAAGGTAGTTTAAATTTTTTTTTTTCCTTGGAATTGGAAGGGAGCTTAATGATCCTGCAGATGTCCATCAACGGAGGTAAGACAGACTAATCTCACTGGTGAGCTTAAGTAAACTGCAGCAGAGTACATCTAAGAACAAAATTAAATACCCCCAAACCAAATGATCTCCATTGGGAATATGTGCAAGTAAACTGAGCAGTTTGTGAGAACAGTAAATATTGCCACAGAAACAGGGAGTACTTACAGTTCCAGGCTCTCTCTCTAATGCCGTTGGAAACACATTCATGTGGTTGAGGTGACAGGATTTGGTGTTCAGCAGAGAAGAAGGCAAAAAAGAGAAAGAAGAGAAGGAGAATAAATTAGCAATGTGTGATCTTATGTATCAAATCAAATTTATAACCAAAAACCTTAACAACTCCAATCACTTTGGTTACCATAACTGAATAAAATTAATGATTTCTCAGCAATACACAGAGCAAGTTGAATGATATGATAATATTTTCAAAGAGGTGTTCTTGTGTGGCTATGTGTGTGTTCACCTCTCATGTGCTCGGGTCCTCCGGGGTGGGAATCTGGTCCGGCCAGGTGAGGCTTTTTATCATTGTCTTTTCCAGCCAGATGTGGAGGAAGACCACCAAGTGCTCCTGACAGAGCCAGGAGGCCAGCCGAGCCACCCAGCTGAGAGGGGTGGAGGCCGGCCGGGTGAGGGGCCATGGGCACAGGGGCGCCACCATGGTTATGAGATAGATGCTGCTGCTTTGACAAAGAGAGAAGAAGAACAGAAAGAGGTGGTTAGTTAAGAATAAGGGTTCAATGACACTGAGGGATTGCTGTAATACACAGCTCCGCCTTTTTCAGGAGCTTTTAGTCTAAAGCTGGAAATGTACTGAAAATACAACATAAATGGGTAAATTCTCCCTGAAATGGGGCACGGCATTTTTACAGGCTGACCAGTAATGACCAGTTAATATTCACAAACAGGTTAGCTTTGGAACACGAATTGAAATGTGCTGCCAACCTAATTCATCATTGTTATCAAACTAGGTAGTTGGTATGTTAGTTGTTGGGTCGGTGAAATGAATCGCTTTTCGAAGCATCGATGCAGAGACAGAACATAATCGAGTCAGAGTCTCCTCCCTCCACTCTCCCACCGACCTGCGCTCACTTTACACTTAACAATAAATGCCGACACTAATCAGACGTTATTAGGACCTGAACAGTACTGACGTTTACTTTGTGTTTGTTGATTCGCTTTAGAGTTTATGAGGCAAGTATTTAACCGTGAGTAATTCTACAGAATTGCCAACCCAAGCTTTAAGAAATCCCATGTGCCCTATGGATCGGGTATTGTCATGCTGGATGAGACCCCTTCCATTAGGATAGAAATCTTTCATTACAGGATTAGAGTGATCAAACAGAACGAGACAATTCTGTCCCCAATATGGTGAAGAATTGCTTGTCTAACCGTATCAGCTTTTCCACCTCTATAGACCAGTGTCTGTGGTTTTTGCACCACTCAACTCTCAAATGTGTATTCATATTAGTAATGGAGAGGGGGGGTTATGCACTGCAACGCTACTATAAACACCCCTCTCTATGTGATTGTCAATAGACTGCTCTTGCTGCCAAAGGCTGATCACGCCCTACATCAACATCCTCGGTCACCTGAGGAAGAGTTGACCTTCTGTCTCTCCGTAGACATTGCACTAATGCATGAACATCGCGGTCATTATGTGTGTGCTGTTCACCGCAGTTTCCAACCCTCTAGCCGCCTGAAATGTGCAAAGCCATGACACCTGACTCCCAAAACCCAAGTGGCAGAGAATGGACCCGAGTGATCAATAGGTAAAAAACAATCAATAGCACTCTGTAACCCAATCAAAAGGGGTTTCTGGCCCCACTGAAGTCTTCAACAGATGGGCCAGTTTCTTCAGTGTCTGAGTTTACACCACCTCAACAAGCTGCTGCAGTCTACAAGGCAGTGAACACATCCTCTCCCCCCTGCACGCTGCCTCACACATACCCTCCTCCTTCTGAGGTCAAACACTGAACAATACTGACAGCTGGGATCACAGCCCAGAGCTCCGAGGATGTGGTGGGAGAAGAAAAGAAGGAATGACAGAGGAGTGGGGGGAGAGAGCCGAGAGCCCCAGCTGCTGCCTGCACTGTCAGGTCTTGTGAGAGAGTGAGGCGGTTTAAGGAGAGAAGGGGAGGAGAGAAGGAGAGAAGAGGGTGAGGGAGGGAGAGAGAGTTTGGCTGGCAGCCCTGCTCTCTCTTTCACACCAAATCAGGCGCTCGTCTGAGCGTGAAATGCCTTTGTGTTTCAAAACATCATTATTGCCTCCTCAGACAGTAGCCGCGGGAATCCAAGCTCACTGATTCGCCGTGGGGAGGGGAGGAGGAAGGAGGGAGAGGAGAGGAGAAGGAGGGGCACAGGAGGCGACTCGGCGGGGGTGGAAGGAGTGCTGAAGGTCAAACCGACTTTTATCTCACCTAATTGACTAACCCACTCCCCCTCTCTCAGCCCCCACCTTCTCTTTTCCTCTCTATCCGTCCTTCGCTGAGTCCTGCCCCAATGAATGAAAGCAACACAACAAAATAGTCTTTTGGCGTCAGCCTCCATGACTGCCTGCGCATGCACACGTACACACACAATTTCCCGAAATGGCTTGTCTGCCAAACAATCAAACACAAACACACCCACATGTCACACTTGATCACACAAACACGCACACCTAGTCAAGATAAACAAGGAAGGCATGCAACCTCACTCAACCATCCTAAACCTGACTGTTGTTTTTTGGGAAAAAACACAAATGCATGCTCCGTTACACACAGACGCGGGCACACACACACACAAACGGAAACACAAACAGGACCCCTGATGGGAGTAAATGGAGGGGAAGCATTGGTGGAGGCAAGGAGAGTCTGGTTTGTCATGGGATGTTAGTGTGAGATGGTGTGTGTGTGTGTGTGTGTGTGTGTGTGTGTGTGTGTGTGTGTGTGTGTGTGTGTGTGTGTGTGTGTGTGTGTGTGTGTGTGTGTGTGTGTGTGTGTGTGTGTAGTCTTGGGCAGTAAGGGCAACATGCTTCATTACACTCATTTAACTCACAAACATGGTGAATGACAGGCTGGCGTGGGAGACAGGAGGAGAGGGGAAGAGGGTAGTGTAAGGGCAACGCCATGACCCCCCCCCCCCTCCCCTTTTACAAACACTGAAATCCTGCAATTAAGACTCAAACAGCAACTGCCAAATCCCCCCCCCCCTTTAAGTCTACACCAACTAACAAGCCCTCCTCAAATCTAACCACACTATCCTCCAGTGCCGCTCTTAGCAAGGCATAAGCTCAGAAGAACAACCCCCCCCGAAAGCATCACATTTCTCTTAAACTCCACCCCCCAGCCTCCTCTATTGCAACTTTAAAGCCAAGTATTCTCAACCACCCTCCAACATCCAAACCGTTACCACCAAAAGCTCAAGTGCTTTTGTTTTTCGAACTTCTTTCACTCTTACGGTGCCAATCACTTGTCAGCTCAGGTCTGAATAACTGAGTCACGCCCTATCCTTCATCACACACTGAATCCTATGCTTTGTTCTCTGCTCAGTCACCGTGACACGGATCATTTCTATCAATCAATCAAAACTTTTTTTTTCAAGACCGTTGGTCCATAAAGGGAGAGACTGATATGTGTCCTTTGGTTTCCTTGGATTAACATGATTGGCACTATATTTAAAATTATATGCCTCAGTTTAAACTTATTTGTACTACCGCAAAGTTTTAGGAATGATTCTGACGTTATCAAGTGAAATCTGAACATTGACTTACTTGGGATGGTTTTCCAAACCCGGTTTTAAAGGGCCCCCTGAGTTAAATAGTTCAAGACCATTGAATCAATTCACTCCAATGTTACCATTTCCGTTTTCAGTACTGGAGCATTAAGCATAATAAATTCCCTCTATATCATTGCTACTTAAACGTTAGAAGAGGAGATACTACAGTGTGAGAGGAGTGGATGAAACTGTCTCACACTCTGAAGCACATACATACTTCACTAGAGTCGATGTTGACAATGCTCATTGCCACAAGTACCTCTTATGCATGCAAAAGAGGAAATGAGAAATCTGTTGAAATACCTAGTAACAGCGTGTTACATGCAGGCAGAGAAATTAACATTTTTCAATTGCCTAGCTGGTAGCTCATCTGTTGTGGCCCCAGGTATGTTATCTATGCTAGCAATCTGGAGTCCACACACAATTATAAATGATACAAACAGGGGTAAAGGATTACAAGTCACCATTAGCTGGCTGATGGTTACGCGTCCCTTCATAAATCCAAATGGAAGTGGAATTAGCATAATCTGAACTGCGGTTACGAAAAATTTCTAATTCCAATAAATTAGGCCACAATTATTCGTCCAAACACGACCAAGCCAGAGAGGAAAATAAACCAAGAACAATCAGAACCCGGCGTTCTGTTTTATACGTCTGAACCCGACTCAAACCCGATCACTATCTTGATTACTGGCATGTACAGCAGAAAATCGAATAGATAACCCAGGCCACGTGACTGTAACCTAAGTGAAAAGTTTCACTTAGGTTTCACATGACCCAAGCCTGTTGACTGCCTCTTTTATGTCATAATTGAAGGAGATATATTTCATATGAAATAAACAGACATACAGAGACAGTCAATATAAGTTAAGATGAAATAGAGGTATACACACTGTAGGTGGAAGACCTGGCAGTCCACGTACCCCGATGACAGCATTGAGCTCTGCCATAGTCACCTGTTTTGCTCGCTCTACAGCCTGGACGACCTGCTGCTGATGCTGCAAAACACACAAACACAAACACAAAACATGAATGAAAAGTACAAAGTGTAAAAGGCCTTTTTATCAGTGAAGCTAGCAGCAAGTGTGTTTGCATGGAAAACAGTCTGTAGGTCAAAGTCACACGTACTTACCTCCTGTGAGAGGAAGGGAATGACTTGTGCACAGATGGTGTTTAGTCTCTTGGCAATCTCAGTCTGGTGAAGGAACAGACACACAGAGTCAGACAGCGACTTAATTTTTAATAACATAATTACATTCATTTAGAAAAGACAGCTGTGCAGTAACACCAATAAAGTCATACAAACAGACACACACGCACACACACACACTGGAAACTGCAGCAAACACAAAAACCTACCAGTGTACGATATAACGACACACATCCACCTCTCTTTACACAGCGGTGTGTACCTCTTTCAACCTCCTTAACAGACACACACGGTACGACAAGATTTTCCTTTCTCATCATCAGTGTGAGCTCAAGTTTCTCTATGGCCTGTCGTATTTCTTTTTGCTCTCTCTGGGCTCTTGTCCCTCTTCCCATCAGCACTTCAGCATAATCTCATCAGCTACTAACTTCATTTAGTCTCACCCAGTATCCATGCCAACACATCCGCCTGCCCCCCAAACCCCCGGAGGTGGCTACAATTGGCTGAAACCAGATACCCCCACAGTGGCATTAAATCAGATAACGGACCTCATATTACATAGCATCCAATCAAATTGATACAAAGGGGCCAGGGTGAAGAGGGAACTGGAGGAGCCATGAAACGTAGTAATGGCTCATCAGATGCACACATTACCCATAAAGAGCAGACCTTAAACTTTTGCTACTCAACAATAAATTCTATAATAGGAATGTGGGTATTTGATGACGACGCCAGATGAGAAGTCATGGGATCAATGTTTTGAATGAATGTCAGTCCAAATTTAACCTCAGTCCGTCCTTGACCAAAGGAAGCGACATTGTCATCCCGAAAGCCAACTAAACTTAAATATAACCCTAACATAAAAATCAAGGGTCCTCATCCTCCAGCCATGAAGTTGTGCAGTCCGGCCAAGACGTTGTTGATGGACTGGATCCTAAGTTGGTCCTCACAACCATAGAATGACACACGCACCCAATCAACTGACCCTGCTACAGCTCAACCAATTATGTACTTGGATACCTGGATAAGCTAAATTAAGTACTAGTCGACTCAAAAGAAGCCCTGGACTAAATAAGTAACTGCTTCAGTTATAAAATAACTGAGACTAAAAAAAGAAAATACATGCAAGGACACAAATTATTCACACCTTAGAAGAATAAAAAAAAAGGTGGTTAAGTAAATATGCTATGTAAATGTTAGTAAAGATAGAAGTAACAAATAGGTGTAAGTAAAGATGGGATAGCTTCACGCTGAACAAACTAAACATTATAAATAATTGACTCTACAAGAATCAAAGAGAATATGGAATCAAAGGGAGTTATAAGCCTTCAGAGCGGTTTGTGTGTGTGTGTGTATGAGAAAGAGACTCTACAAGACATGCAATACAACGTGTCTAATAAAGATTTAATCATACTTATTTACACATGTGGATACACTGGGACGATAACAGCTGCATAATGTAAAGCAGTATCTATAGACCAGTGTACATCTGTTTCACAGTGCTTTACCATTTCTCTGATGTTTTATTTAACCAGTTTGACTTCTGTGCAGTGTTTATGTGATATGTAATGCCAGTATTATCAGCCAGAACTATTTCCACACATGTGCTCCTGATGTACCCGTTGCTTCACTATTTGTACAATACATCACCTCATTTTCAGCCTCATTAAAACCTGCACCCTGACCAGCTCACAAGTTGCTGACTTCTGCAAACTGTAACTCAATCTTAGAACAGAACACGCAACTTAAACCATGCCTAGAAAGCTCAAAATACAGGTCTATTTCAGGCAGACTATACCAGCACTTCCAGTCGCAGAAGCCTGATTTGTAAGCCTACAATTAGCCTTGTATAAAGGCTAACTGATTAAGCCGTCTGAGAATAGTCTGACTTACTACTATCAGGTCAGCTGAGCTAATCTAACTAAGCTGACTGACAAAACTAACAAGGATCAAACAAATGAGGCTGCAGTCCCCGAGAGAGGCACTTTTACAGATAGTGGACAAGGACATTTGGAGGAGGTGAAATAAAGATAAAAGCAAACTTTATCTCAGTTCTGAAAGCAACGTTGGAGAATTTCTATCATACACAATCTAGTTGAGATATAATTCAGAGCAGGTAAACAAAAGTTGAGGATACAGAGGGAGGATCCATGTATGCCGACACAAAGTGCTAACAGAAAACAGGCTTCCCGTTCCACATATAATTGGAGTATTACTGTCACACTACAAGCACACACACACACATACTTCCAGCAGCAGGAGGTAGGTTGTTAGTCTGTATCCCCTGTACCCCCCGCACACAGAAGCTTGTTGCTCTGACAACTGCAGCCCCAAGCTAATGACCTCCCCTGGAGCTTTAGTGCATAAGTGTTTGTGTGTGTGTGTGTGTGTGTGTGTGTGTGTGGACAAAGGGGAAAAAGATGCAGCTCCCTCATAATGAAAGAACAGTAGCTCTGCACGAACATAAAATGAAAGAAGAGCCAAGAAGAGCAAAAAGACACAAGGGAATCGGGGAAGTAGCTGAAGAAAGAAGAGATCCCATGATTGTAAATGGAGAGTGAGGAAGGAGTAAAGAATGGGTGAGAATTTGGGGTAAAACAGGGGGGAAAAATAATAAGTGGAGAAGGAGAGGATTAGAAAAAAAAATATGGAAAGGGAGTGTGAATGAGTCGGAGGCGTATCTCCGCTCTTCAGTGAAGCGGCCGGGCCCATCCACCTCCAATTTCCTCTGGTCTTACTGGTCGATAGCTGTGGTAATTACTGGTAAACGCTCTGAGCCCTGCACCACTCCTGTGGGGAACGCGTGGCTGTGTGCATTGGAGTGTGTGCGAGTTTTTCCTCCTTATCCATACATACTGTACTTAAATGTGTGAGTATGTTTGCCTTTAAACATGTGCTTATGCAGAAGCATGTTTGACTCTTTGGGTTTGTGTGTACATTACCATGTGTACTGTATGTGTCAAATGTTCTCATGTCCTTAAGCTTTGGCAAACATGTCTTCTGATTCTTTGCTTTGCCGACGCATGTGCTGGAATTACAAAGTGCCCTTATCGCCCTTTGTTTTTTCACACTTGTGCGTCTGGCCGACTAAAGTGTGCGTTGTTGCGTTTTGCCTCTGAAAGGGGGAAACTCCATGGCTTCTCCTCCGCCTGCTACATCGTGATCGATTCCTCTGCCCTCCCCAGCCCTGCCCCTCTAATGTAATAAAGCAGGTCGCTCTCCTAGACAGCACCAATCAATCTACAGAGCCATTCATCCTGCCTCTGGGCTCAGCCGGCCGGCCCTAACTGGGGAAACGGAGACAGAGCCCCATCGATCACAAATAAACACACACACACACACTCACGCATGCACGTATTTGTGCACACACAAGAACAAATCAACATGCGTGCACTCCAAATACATCAAAAACCTTGCCATGAGAGAGAGAGGGATGAAAAGAGAGGGGAGGAAAGACAACAGGAAGATGCAGAGAGTGGACGAGAGGCAACCATACCTGTTTGTGCATTTCGATGTTGAGGCCATAGGACATCTCATAGTACTAAGAGGGCAGAGAGTAAGAGGGTTAGATCATTGAAGGAGAATATGTGTGATCTTATGTGTTTTACTGGAAAAAACAGGCTACTTTTAATGGACACAGCATCCAAAGCAATGGTTTTACACCTGCATCCCCTTTGAGGTAAAAAAAGATTTATGTGTCTGCACGACATTCTCTTCTCCCTGGACCACACTTTGTTCCAGTGAAAATAGCTTGACACTCGCTAAAGAAAGCACCACAACTTTCCTTTTGATTATGTGCATCTAATCATTGTTTTATTATATCTCCTTTGGCTCATTATGTGACAAATTAAATTTTAATTGTCAATCTCTTTTGACAATTTGATAAACGTAGAACCCATGACATCCCTGACTAGCGTTGCACAAATTTGTCACATCCTAAACACAACAGTACACCGGTGTTGTACTTGCCATGTGAACTAGTTCTCCTGGTGTCTGTTACATCATTTAATTGTTTAGTTGACTAATCGTGCACATGCCTCCCACCGACGCACAGTTCAAACAAAGTCTAATCTCACACTTTAATCATCTCCATTAGCCTGTCTGAGTAATGAAGCTGCACAGAGAGCAGGGGTTACTGTCGGCTTGTATGTGTTCTTGATTGACTTTCTCAGACCTATGGAGCCTTCGAGCACGCTATGTTTTCCTCACGTACAATTCAGGTGCTGCGAGTTATGTTGTGGGGCAAATGAATTGAATGTAGGGTTCTCACCATGACATAATGTCTCTGCATCTCCGTCTTCTCACTGGCCAGCTTCTCACACTCCAGCTTGAGACTGAAAAACATGATTCGCCGTTAACTTTAAGAGAAACCTCTCATGCAAAGCAGATATAGTCTAGTACAATGCGAACCAACACATCGATGGCTGGTTTACATCACACATGTTATGGCAGATGGGTCTTCTTCTCTGATCTCTCTTGGTTTTTCACTGACTGATCAAAGCAACGACAATGGCAAAGACTATCTGAAACAGTTTGGCACACAGAGCGGCTCTTCAAGAGATTAAGAGTTTAGCGCAGAAGATGACTCATTCAGTTTAAATATGACAAACATGTTGACTGTGCGGTGTTGGGTTTAACCCTGCTGTCTGCACGTGTGAATCAAGATGTGAATGAGAAATTGGTTGTCAGTCGGCAGCTTACACCTGTTGTGGTAAAGACGCATACACACAGAGCAGAGGGGGGGAAAACAACTGCACACACACACATTCAAGTCTCTTTTCCCAACACACAACCACAGATGCACACACACACACAGGGGGAAATAAGGACTGATTTATGAAAGCCTGAGCCCACACGCCACCCTCTGGCTCCCACCCTTCACTGAGACTTAGACCTACCGCAGCGCAGAGCACTAACACTGACGCATGTGTGCACACTGTGGTGTGTGTATATGAACCTAATCCAGGTTTATGGGTTAGCATGAGGACAGAGTTGGGGTTTTGTTCATTATGTTTAGGAGATGATTGTGGTGAGGGGTGAGGTTTGGTGTAAGAGGGCAGACGACAATGAGGAAAAACTGGCAACAATGGCGCCCCATAAACACAGGAGCCATGTGAACGTGTGTTTGTTTTATCCACCTGTGGTACTGTGCCTGAAGGAACTGGAACTCCTCCTTGATGCGGTCCAGTGACTCTGGGATGGTGAACTTGAAGGGCTGGCCTGGAGCCTGGTGGGGCGTCTGACACACAAACACACAGGAGAGATTATTAACATCATAGTGCCTCATTACGTGGCCTGCGACATGCATTTCATCCTCTTCAGCCTGGCATGTAAATGTCATATTTGAATTATGGGAAGTTGTTAAAAACAAACATTAGCATTAATCTCACTCTGCGGATCTGTGCAGGTGCAGAGACCAACTACCCCGAAGAAGAGGGAGCTTGGTGTGAACATGTACTTAGAAGCCTGGAGGCTGTTCGAACTAAAACAACAGGGAGCCGGGGTGAAAGACAAAAGAGGCAGTGTTATCTCCCGGGCTGCGGACAGACAGGTAACTAGTGATGGAGCAGGAAGAGCCTTACCGGGTGCCGCCCCTGGGGAAACATGGTTATCTCCGGGAGGATACAACCGCTTCCTTCTTAGCACCACCACGATGCTGGGGGAATCGAACAGGGTCCGGGGGGGATTTGTGTGTGGGGAGGGGAGAGGGGGTGGGGGGGGGGGGGTAGCTCCTGGTCACGGACAAGGATCCATCCGCTGTAGTTGGGAGCAAGTGTAGATGATTTCAAATAAAAGCGAGCTCCCCCTCCTCCGGCTCCGGAGCGTTTAACGTGAATCCGCGCTCCTCGCTCTCGGTCCGTCCTCCGCTCCACCGGCCGCAAATCAACCGGAAAAACACTGGAAACGGCTCATTAGCCGGAGGCAGCTAAAAGAAGCTCAGCCGCGTCCAACGAGCGTCTCTGTCCCGCTTCAACGACTCGGGCCAGGTGAGGAGAGAAGCCCTCCGTCGCCCCCGGGGCTTCGAGTCGGTGTATTCCGAAGTAGAAAGAAACGAGGTGGTGGGGGGAGTTCACTCCGCCGGGCCGTCAGCACACAGCCGCAGACTGGCCGCCTCTCCGCCGGAGCATCAGTAACATCCACGCGGGGTTAACGGCCGGTGAAGAGTTCCCACTTGACTCGCTGGCGGGCGGACGCGTCCACAACAACACGAATGGCTTCACTTCCCCGGTGCGTGGAGGCGAAGCGAGGCGGCAGGCGGGAGAGAAGCGGGATAAAAGCCGGAGTTTGATCACAACAACAACAACAGGCAGCAGCGGCCGATCAGCGTCTTCCTCCTCAATGGAAACTTTCTCACGCGGTTTCACGCTCCCCTGCCAACCGGGGCTGCGGGGCCCGCCCACAAAGCGGCCGCCCAGCCTATCGGAGCCGCGGCTCCACGTGGGGTGAAAGGATGCGGAGCGCCGAGCGGACCAATGGCCGCTCAGAGCCACGCCCCCCGCAGTCCGTTGACCCGCTTCAGCTACGCGGGCTCTGGCCAATCAGCGCGTGGGTGAGGGAGTCTGCCACTCAGGAGGCGCGCGGGGCGGGGTGAGGGAGGGGGATGGAGGCGAGTCTCAGCTGTCAGTCAAAGTAACGTGGGTTCGGCTGAGGTGGAGAACACACACACAGAAAGGAACACACAAAAATACACGCGCACACAAAGAGGAACACGAACACGCGCACTGAGCAACGACGCACGCGAACACACATACACAGAGAGAAATACACACGCACACACAGAAAGCCAAACAAACACAGAGAAACATATGCACACAAAGGGACACACGGGAACACGCGCACACACAGAAACACACGCACACACATGGACACACTGTCTTCCTTTAGTAGCTGCTGTGAACCCTCCTCACAAGTGTCAGTGCAAATCAAGTCAAATCTCTCTCTCCCTCTCCTTCCATGTAATAATATACAGTGGGCTCATGTCGTTAGCAGAACCTGAACTCACTTGTGCTCCACTTCTCCTAAAAGACCCCCCAAAAAAAGACAAAACTAATGATGCTGCTCGTTTGTTGTTCACTATATACACTCTGTCATACGCTCGCCACATGTTAGAGCAGTTGCTCCTATAAATTCAGTCGAAAAGGTAAGGAATTAATCAGCAATGTTTTCACTATAGATGTATTTATGTTAAATCAACTTCTTTTATTGTTTATAGTTTGAACGCTGTCTCCAAACTAGGAAAAGGAATCTGCTCCAACCGGATTTCTCTATTATCCCAACAGATAAAAGCAGATGGGTACATTTTTAATGCTCATATTACACAAGTTCCTGGTTCATACTAGCAAACTACTAGTTTTTCTTGACATTGCTTATTTGCAAATAATTCATCAATATCTCTTTAAATCAACAATCAAACTACTTTTAATGGATACACTCAGTTGAGATTCAGTTGAGAGTTTAATATCAGTGTGTTTATTCTGGTCAAAGTGCAAAGTAAACATTTATTGTCATTCAGATCTGAACAAAATGGAGCTTGACATGGTGAGACAAGATAGTGCATTCAAAATGATATAGTTTTGTATAACTGATTAGATCAATTTTTTCCCCATGTGACAATAAGGATCTGACTACTACGGATGGAAATACATTTGACTCTAATTTCCATAATTCACCCTGACACAACCAAAGCAGGTAGAGACTGTACGTTTGTTTTCATGGGCGTGGGCATCAGGTCTGCAGGGAAACCCCAAACTTCCTCTAAAGTTAAGGCCGAACACCTTTAAATCATATGAATTATGAATCATTTTATTTATTATAAGATATAAAGGTTTTTGCATTTATTACTCTACTTTCAATTCGACTGAAGTCTAACTTATTGTCAGAATAATGACAATTAAGTTTTGCAGATTCTTCGGTCATGTCTTTTTGGGTGCGATCTAACGAATCTAAGCGGCGATTTACCTGATGCGATACCAAGTAACCGACAAGCAACAGATGTGATAAAGTGACCATGCCATGATTGGCGAGGTGCTTGAAACCGGGTCGTAAATCAGGCCTCTCTGTGCTCCACTTATCCCGTCTAAGCGCCGCTCACTTCACATAGAAAGCCCCTCAGTTCCACGCTGACCTGCGAGTTGCATAGAAAGCTCGACCCCTGACCCGGCGACCTCTGACCTCTGCAGCGGCTGATCCCGTCCATATGAGAGACTTCTGACTGTGACCAGCCATGACCTCTTTCCAAGGTCTCAGACACACACACACACACACACACACACACACACACACACACACACACACACACACACATACACACACACAAGGACACAGGTGCTATTCAGTGGGTGGTAATGTTAGTCAAAGTGGCATTCACATGAAACCACCGTGTGTGCATGTGTGTGTGTGTGTGTGTATGTGATCCCATTTTGTCTTTCTCTGTGTGTTTGTTAACACTTGTCTTGACCTTCCCCCTCTGTCACCCAATGAGATTGTCCTGTAGCATAAGCACGTCACACTATGTATTATATTCACAGATGTTTGAATATATATAATTTTTGTATATATAGTAGACATTAACACAGTTTGAGACTTTCACAACCTGAACCTTTGAGAAGTGGTGAGGCTCATAGGCAAAAGTTACTTCTCACATTTAATTTTACAATTTCAGTTGTGGAAATCCAAGGCCGTTGTTGCTCTATGAGTGACATTTAGTGCATTTATCCACTTAATTGATTAATAGTTTGCTCAGCTGCCTGAATTATGGGGCTTCATTGTCTATAATCTTGATTTGATTGATCATTTGTCTGTGTGGCATTATGCAATATAAATCATGAATGATACCAAATGCTCCAACATCCTTTGCTGCATCTTTTTTCTTCACTTCCAGCTGATTTATCTCTTGTAACATGAGTTCAGACAAAGTCCTGTGTGTGGAAATATAAATAAATACAGAACATAAGGCCTCAAACTAGTCTAATACAATACGATTCTTTAAATTCCTCTAAAAATAACGACACTTTGGAACTGCACAACATCAAAGTGAAAAACTATCTATCTCCTCCTCGCCCACACAGAGAAGCCGTTGCTATCCACCATCTCAAAATTGCTCAGTTTGTTATATTTCCCACACTTGAACTGCACCCACCATCTTTTCTTCACCTTAGCACACACAATTGTCTTCTCACCTGCAAAATCTGTTCTTTAAAACAAAGATGCATATGACATAAAGCTAAACTATTAGTTTGAACAATCACACGTCACTTTCTTAAAATGGCTACCAGTCCGGGAATGAAACACCAAAAATCCTTGCAACAAAAAAACAGCAATGTAAGCTTTACACTAAGGAGACACTGCAAAACTGTGTAACAGCTATGACAAGTCCAAGAAGGGAGGCGCGGTGGTGCTGTGGTTCGCACTGTCACTATCACCTTGCCAGTTTTAATCCCAGTTCTTTGTGAGTGGAGTTTATCTCTGGGTACTCTGGCTTTCTCCCACAGTCCATACACATGCAGATTGGGTTTAGGTTAACTGGAAACTCTAAATTGACTGTAGAAGTGAATGGTTCTTTGTCTCTATATGTTTGCTGTGTGATCCGCTGGCGACCTGTCCATGTCAGCTGGGGTTGGCTGCAGCTCCCAGTGTGACCCACAAATGATGAGCAGAGTAGATAATGAATGGATGGAGAAGTCCATGAGTAGTGTGTAATATTCACACCCTTTGAAAAGGTGTTCGTTTTATTGTGGAAATCAGCCTTTGTTGATATCATAGTCATTCATACCACAATCAACCACGGACCACATGATGAAGATTATAGGATTAAACTTCAACATAACCATTAGTGGCTTACACACAGACACACACACACACACACACACACACACACACACGTACATACATATATATATATAGGCCCACTTAATGAAAGTATTCCAGGAGGTCTTCAGGTGTGTGTTTCCACGCTGTGTGTCATACACAACTCTCAAATCTGATAATAGAGAAGCAAACATTATATATCTTGTGTTTCTGTTCTGAGCAGTGATAGTGTTCTGCTTTAATGATCAGATTGCCTCGTTCACCCCAGAAGGCTCTCCCTCTGTCTCCCTCAGTCTCCCCCTTCTCTCTCCCAGTCATTTGTTTAGAGTGGAGAAGCACACAATTAGCCTCTGCTCTGGACGGGCTACAAGAACCTGCCATATAAGCCTCATTTGGTTTGCAAATGTCCCATTTCATTCAGATTTTAGTGGCTAAAACAAATGGTACAGCTTTTGTTTACAAAAGAGACGGGGGGGGGGGTATTTTAGCTGTGACCAGGTCAGCTCGCCTGGAGAGGGGAGAAGAGGCTCTCCCAGATAATGATTTGACAAGCAGCTTTGTGTGGGACAACAAATGGAGTGATCCCTCTCTCATCCCACTTACCACAAGAAGAACGTTGGTGTGGTGTGTGCGTGTGTGTGTGTTTGTGTCTTTGTGCGTGAGCTCGTATGCAAACACGTGTGTTTTGTAAGGCTGCATGCTATTTGAATGTCTATATATGCGCATTTGGATACTTTAGTTACTCTCTCTCTCTCTCTCCCTCTCTCCCTCTCTCTCTCTCTCTCTCTCTGTTTCTCTCTCTCTCTGTGCGTGTATGTGTGTCAGGAGAGGGGTGTTAAAGAGTGTATTCATGGTCAGGAGGTGGTGTGTGTGTCAACAGCAGATGATTTGCGTGAGGCCGAGCTGTCCCATGGAGCCTTTTTTTGTTTTGTTATGAGTCTTCTATTTTTAATGGACAAACAAGGACATCATTTGAATACCATCAGCCCCGCCTGTCTGACACTCTCTCTCTGCTTAGGTTGAGGAAGATTGGGCCACTGGTCGGTTTCCTTTGTGTGCGCGGTCTTCGGACAGATGTAGGTCTGGATTTGTTACCTACACGTACGTCACATGTCACTATTTGGCAGCATCCCCTAACAACTAAGGGCCAAAACCATGCAGAGGACAAAGGCTCAAATCTATAGTGTCCACACAAACTGTTGCCAGTGAGGACAAATGGACCAGGTGTATTGACTTTGCTCTTTCCAGACTTTTGAGGCCACTGCAGTTGACGTGTCCTTGGATGAAGCTCACCAGTTATGTATCTTAACTGTCGGCTGCATGTAAGGATGGACGAAGCGTCTCAACCTCCTCCTATTGAACAAAAAAGAAGCTAAAATATCCAAAATACAGGTTCGGCCATCTTGTGCTTTTGACGTCGTTAGCCACTGTAAAGAAATCCTGCATGTAATCTGTCATTCTGAGCTGTCAATCATGATCATGTTTACAGCATTAAAAAAGAACTTATAATCAAGCTTAGTGGAAACATTTGCATTTGGATATGCATCAGTGTGATAACTATTACCTAAAATGACAGAAACATGTACTTTGGCCTGTTGGTTGGGTCCATGTCCCATCTGCGGACAAAGGGGCGGGATTTATAACCTATAGTACAGCCAGCCACAAGAGGGCAAACAAGATAATTTAGCTTCAGTTTTTATAAGCTGATGTTTTCCATCTTTACATGGACATGTCAGATTTAGACTTTTTTCAGATGTAGCCTACAATTTGTGAGGTTCCCTCTCCTCTGCAAAAAAAGTGCTGTTCACTCGTATGTTTGAACAAATTTGAATGGAACATTCGTAATATATCAAAAAATAAATAAACAGGGAAATCCATATTTCCTTCGGCTGGTGTCAAGTGAATAAATGTGGCTGCAGGGGATCATGTCTTCCTTCCCTTGTGGGCAAGGATATTTATCAATTATTTGAATATGACAGTACCTCGACAATGAAGTTAACGTTGCCTTTTTCAACACTTGAGGCTTATCAGATCACGTCATTCAAATTTTGCTCCGGGTGTGTTTATTACCAACGTTCACTGAATTCATGTGCATAACAGCCGACTTCTCTCTACTCTACCTTGAGAATTGTCACATACTGTATCACGTGCGGCCATTTTTATAGTGGATGTCCAACAAACTGTTCCCCTCATGAAACTATTCATGAATTTCAAGTTCAGTGACTCGGGTCAAACCGCCACATTGTACTATTTCCCTTCTCAGCCTACAGGTATGAACCCTCTCCTCCCCACAGTAAATCGCTGCTGTCACATTTCCACTGAGTCTCACATGCTCTGCGTTGTTCTGCACATAACCTCATCCCCACAGTCTCTGGTTTCAGGCCTTCAGAGGGCGTTGTTGTGATCGCCGCCCAAAACCGAGCCATCACACATGATTGCAATAACATCTGTGAACAGATCTCCTACAAACATTTTTACAGGTAAATTATCAAACTTGGAAAAGATGGTCAGTATTGGATGTAAATAGGTAAAAACTGGCTCTGCTGAATTTCAGGGATATCTTTTCTCGTCTTTTAGGACCTGTGGTAACCTGGTATAGGTCAAGATTATGTACAAATCACACTCCTTTTCAGTTTTCATGAACTCTAGGTTTATATAGGTTTGTATGCTAAAGTAAAAAGCTAGCCACATGAAGTGTGTTCTGACAAAAGCTTAATTTCTATGAAGTAAAAGGAGATACTTTCTAATTACAGTGCAATAAAGGAAATAATCAATTACATTTGGCTAATTTATAACTACATAATATATAGGAACTGTTTATTCACTGTTATTGTAAGAGTTCTTTGGTGAATAAGGAGCCAAGAATCCAATTATTCTTTAGTTCCAAGCTATGAGAAACAGTTCTTTGGCGTTTGTGGAAGCTGCAGTATGGTGTTCATTCCCAGTTTGCAGAGTTCGTGTATAATTTATGACCGTGCATTAAACAGCCTAGCACCAGGCAGCCTATCATGTAAACAGATCAGGGCTTTTACGGGCGGCTTGCCGGCTGTTTAAACAGACGAAAAGGAAAAGGGGAGAAGGAGGGAAATTAAAACCTAAAGTGAAAACATGTGCTGCCATGTGTTTGTGTGTGTGTGGGTAGGTGTAGGGGGCTGCAACTAGACGATGTGGAAGTGACACAGTGTGAGGCAAAAACGCACACATAAAAACTTGCAAACACATATAAACGCGCACTAACAGACAAGCATGCATGCACATACACACACGTGAACCCACGTACCACAAAACCTCCAGTTTTATCAAGTCCAGCTGTGAGTGGAGTCGAATCAAAGGCAGCATGTGGAGCAGAGCTGTGGTGCTGCAGAGAAGATCAAGTCCAGATGGGTTTCAGTCTGTCGGACGGACCTGCTCTTCCTCCTCTGTTTTATTCGGCTTTGTAATGTCGTGCATCGACTGATCTTTTCTCTTCTGCCCCATCCCTTTGTTTTATTTTACGGCTTTCCTGTTTAAGTGTAAGTCAAATAGGAACAGCAGGGGTGACTTGTAACACAAGTGATGAGCCAGTTGCAAACCCATATTGTGTGTGTGCGTGTGTGTGTGTGTGACTTGTGTACCTTGGCTCAGAGCCACCATGTTGTCTGTCTGTGTTTCTGATCACAAAGACACCCAACTGAACCAGGACTAGATGCTGTCAGAGGAGTATAAAGACTGGGTGGATCATGTGGTTGTTTTTTTAAAGAGGGTTTGGCGGTTACTCCGTGTGTCCTAACATGTGTAGTGGCAGTCAGAGCCATGATCTACAGCAGATGGTCGGGAAAAAGGCTGGCTAATCAAGACACAAACACACACACATACACACACACACACACACACACACACACACACACAGTTCTAAGCATTGTGTGGGAATAGTGTGGCTTATGGTATACATCAAAGTGGATAAAACCTTACAAATCACTTTAAACACAGATTTTTTTTTTCTAACAGAGACATCATGTAACTCTGCAGCCATTATACAGCGATTAGCACAGACCACACGTGGTAACATTCTGCGCTCGATTCTGAGCAAAGGAGGAGGCCCTGAGGTCACCATTACGGTGACAATCTGTCTGACTGCACGCCACAATGACAGTGAAATGGATAAATTTGTAATGGAGACAAAATTGTGCTGCAGGAACAAGAACCATTAATCAGGGATTTATCTTAAGAATATGATTTGTAATAGGTCTATTTTAATTCATCTTTCCCCAAACTTGTAAAAGAGGTGTCTTGTTCCTCAGCCGGACCGGTCTAAGTGTAAATAAAAGGTTGAGTGAATGAATTAAATGATGAGAGGTGCGTTTGTTTACTGACCTTAACCAAACCACGACATTTTCCCTCATCAGATCAAAACAATGCTAGAGGTTCTGTTGGTGGGGCCATGTTATGTCAGGTGTGCGTGCGGCGATGAAATGTGATGTAAGTCTTCATCAGTTGGTCCGTCAGTCTCCAGAGTCCTGCCCATGGGACAGGATTTGCTTTAAAGTCTGGTCGTAACCACAGCTGCAAAATATATATTTCAGCACCATGCTACAACCGCTTAGCGGCAGAAAACGAATGAGAAACGGTTTAGGATTTCTTTGCATTGGTCAGCGACAAGGTGAAACTGTAACTAAAAGTTAAGTGTTAGCAACGCTTGAGATTCATTATCCACGTTGCAGTCACCACTGGAAATTGAGGCCGACGCGTTTAGTTACTTATGAAAAAAGGTTCTTGTGATAGGAACGTGACAAATCAGGGAAGAATACGTCACTACTAATGAGACCCAATGTGTGTTTCTGTTTGTGTCTTTCCATAATTAAAACACAACCCTTGAGTTGTCCAGTTAAAATAGGGCCTAGAGTTTCCAAAAGTCTCCATTAGGAAGGGCACCAGGCATAAACCAAAAAAAAGTGATAATTTCAAAAAACTCTAAGGTTTAAGTCTGCATGTAACCTGAGATGCATTGGCAGATTTGAAGGAGAGAATGTGATCATAATCCTGAAATAAGAAAGCACGAGGAAGAGACTAAGCATGTGTTGGGTTTAAAGGAATTAAAACTTAATGCAACTGAGTCTCCTCAGGCTCCGCAGCCTTCATCTGAGAAATACTTGTTTTTGATCTGAGTGGAAATATTCATCTTGTTCCACTCTTTCGTGAGAAGCATTTGGATAAATATTTCATTCTCTTTGAGTCTGTTGTGACAACTTTAAAATGGCCTCAAATATGTAGACACTCCTGCAGCAGTACACAATCACTGCATGGTGGAGCTCAGGAGGTTTACACTGCGTTGTCTCCTGAAAAGAGCCAGGAACAGGTCAAAACTGGTGTATTGAGGGGAATATGAGCTCAAAATTTGTCAAATTTGCTCATGACCAGACGTGGCCTTAAACATCTGGAGGCTTAAGAAAGCTGTAAAGAAGATATACTCCTGCTGCCCCCGCAGTCCAAATGGGCCCTGCCGCTGCCGCAATATATTTGGTACAGTAAATCCTGTCAGCAGTGAGAGATGAACTCTTTCAGAGGCGAGAACTGCCAGAGTCTAGTTCAGAGTCCCACTGACAAGTTAAGATGTTAATTGTGTTGAGGTTACTTCCCCATTTTCAGACATGACCTCCGGAGAATATCCGAACAAATAAAGAGGAGGAAATACCTCTGTCAAATGTGTCCTGAACAACACACAAATCTCCAGGACCAGTTAGAGGTGGCGCAGCATGTAGAGACAGGACAAACGAATTCCGCATGGGCTCATTTGGACATCCTCCACAGTTTTTACTAGGGGACAGGCCGGAGACACTCCACAAAAGTCCAGAGCCTCTCACTCGGACATCTGCGTTCTCACACACCGCCCCTCCTGGAGAACGTCCAGAGATTATCCGCAGTTCAGTGCATGTCTGAAAGAAGCTTTAGACACCTACTGACCCTAATGGTAAAATAAGAAGTTAATTGTGGTGAAGTTTTATCTCCAATATAGGATTTTATGTGCGATCATAAATACAGCCTGTGTCCCAGATAATAATGCAGGCTGTTATAAAACATTACCCGCTTTTTTTACATAACATTTTTTCTAAGGTCTAGCCACACAAAACCAGTCAGGAGGATTTAAAAGGCAACAGTAGGTCGACAAGGATAAATCAGACCGATCCGGTTGTAAAGACAGTAATAGACATGGAGAATAGCTTACAGATGAGCGAGACGCCCCAGTCCTGTCAGCAGATGAAAGAGAGACCACTGTGTGACCCTTAGCTGCAGCGTCAGGTGAGGGAGAATCCCCAAAGCATTAGCCTCAGTCAGCATCAAACTGCTAAACACAAATATTGGCTGAAAAGATCAAATGTAGCACTCGATTGCAACACATCACCTCGTCCAACTAGATTCCTATCTGAACGAATCAGGGACAACTACAGACAGTGGGGGCTAAGGACGGAGTACACAGACACACTCATTGAGGATTAGTGAAAGATGTGAACCCCTGTAGCCAGTCATGTAGCATGAACTCCAAATTATTGCATGACTTCCACTCACGAGGCGGTAAGTTGTTTTCAGCAGATGCAAGACGGCTCATGGCCTTTCTTTCTGGAGTTTTCATTTTCTCCTAGTGGGTTTTCTGCAAGTACAGTACTCCATCCAAAGAAATGCAGCTCAGGTGAACAGGAGACTCTAAATTAACTGTAGACACGAATGTGAGCGGTAATTGTTGTTTGCTTTTGGCAACCTGTCCAGGGTGTATCCCAGTCTCCCTCCATGTCAGTTGGGATTGGCTCCAGGACCTTCAGGATAAGTAATAGATGGAATGAACAAACTAATTTGCACAAACACTTCACACCCGGAGGTCTTGACCTTATATGGTTTATTTACATTTGGTCCATTGGTCTGGACCGTGGACCGAGGCACCTTATACAATTTATTTATACACATAGTATAGTTAAAGCTGGAGGGAAATAGAACAGGAGATGACCCTGTTTACTGCTTTACACGTACTTACATCTGTCTGTATCGTTATGAATCAGAAGTACTTTGTCGTACTCTTCAGCTAATATGCTCTATTAGTGCAGAAGTGGGAATGGGTATCTGTGCAGCAGATTTTCAGTTGAAACGAGTTCCTGTGAAGCTCAGAAATAAGTCTGATGATCACACAGGAACTGTTCATTTCATTATCATTCATTGGCTTCGGAGAGCGTCCTTCACCAAAGTGCCCTACGTTGTGTAAGATCTTGAGAACATGTGAGATCAAAAGTCAGGGCTCTCCTTCTGTCTGGAAACCTCCTCTGACGGCTTTGTGGCATCGTAC
Source organism: Pleuronectes platessa (assembly GCF_947347685.1). Classification (NCBI taxonomy): domain Eukaryota; kingdom Metazoa; phylum Chordata; class Actinopteri; order Pleuronectiformes; family Pleuronectidae; genus Pleuronectes; species Pleuronectes platessa. Next base: position 21,028,274 of record NC_070629.1, on the reverse strand, counting down.
AGATCAATGTTCACCTCATTTCATTCCATATAGCATCTCATGGTTTCACAGCAGCTAGGAATGTTCAAAGTCTAAAACAGAGAGTCAAACTTTGATACCGCTGGGGTATTTTGATCTGCCTTTTTGATCTGCGGGTTTGATCTGTCTATTCTTTTTGAAGCTCTCTTCTCTCGTTTTCCTCCTCACTTTAACAAGGATAAAACAGAAAGCAGAATTGTAGCTGCCAACTCGGCCAGCCACGAAAAACACGAGGACTTTTATGTCGAGTGTAGAGTGAAAGATAAAGTTGATCCACTTCTGCAGTCTCAGAATATGAGAAAAAATGTACAGCTTTAAATGCATTCTCTCTGTTGTGCGTGTGTGTGTTTGTGTGTGTATGCCTGAATAACCCTGTCCGTGCGCACATTTCATTATATGTGTGTAAAGTTAATGCGAGGCTGCCCACTTGGAGGTGCCAGGAGTGTATTCATGGTCATCAGACGTTTTCTTGCCAAGAACTATGAGACAATTGTGTGCGAATGGGAGCTGTTCATTGACGGCTCTAAAAAAAGGAACAAAGATGCCTCTCTTGATACACCAACACCCAGTTTGTTTAACAGCCATGCAAATGGGCTTGAGGGAAATGCCCACCACGAGTGATAATCAAAGGCTCGTTATGGTCATGGGAATGCAAATAGAAGTGAGAGTGCGTGTGTGTTTAAGGGGTGTGTGCAGTTTTATAACCAGCACTGGCACATTTCTATAAGATGTATTGACGTTAAAGTCAGCTTGTTTCAATAATTTGCACACAGTTTGTGTGACAATGATTACTGCATACAAAGAAATGCAAATAGAAGAGTGCATGCGTGGAGCCGTGTGTGTTTGTCTGTGCGTATGTGTGTGTATGTGCGCGCACAGTCGCTCCTCGGCTGTCGTGCTAATCCAAGAGACAGGCTTAGACACTAAGACTCTTGCGACCCCTTAAGTAAGCACTAATACCGTTAAACCACAACTGAGCTCTTACACACATTGAGAGAGCAGATAAAGATAGAAGAGGCTTTGGTGTGTGCACCGCTCCCCCCCCCCCCCCACACACACACACACAAGCACACAAACACACGTCTACATCCACGTGCACATATCGAGTATGAGCCTCTAATAGAACTCTTGCATATTCAAAAAAAACATGCCTATCAGTTGTGGCAGCAGCGGTTTTGAACATGTGCGCTTCAAGGACCTTTGAGTCAAAAGCCAATCAGGTACAAGGAGAACAAAGAGGGTCTGAGGCCTCATGACACAGGCATCCACTTCAGGTCCTCCCACAAGACTTGGAACCTCTGCGGGTTACGTCAGGGATGTTGGAGTAAGATTTGTATCTGTACATAATACAATAATATTATTATGAAGGAAATGGTTTAGGAGGTAAGTTCCCCTGAAGACTTAAAACATTTCCATAACAATATACTTTATAGTTTCAATTACCTGTAGATCAAAATCTGTTACACAAAACCATCAGCTGGAACACAAGGAGAATGTTTTACTTCATCCAAGTCAACTGGAAATTGCAAATCTTTTGCCTGACGATAAAGAATTTGTTTTCCTGGATTCATTCCGGGGGAAAAACCACAACCCTCTCGTTGCAAACAAAACCCATTTCCACTGTTGAGAAATTAAAGTGAATTCTTTATCCTAATTTGAACCCCTCTTCTATCCCTCTTTTCTCCGAGAACCACCAAGATGGTTTTTCTTCCCCTTAATTTTCTTTGAACCGCAAAAGAGCCTATCTTTCTCGTTGTTTGGTTATTAGAGTAATTACGAGGTGAGCGTGTCCAAGTCCACGAGTCTTTGTATATATTTTGGGTTTGGGGTGAGGGGAAGGTAGCGTGAGGAAAAGGGGAATGCCTCTGGGAGAGACAAGGATAGGGTGATGCAGTGACAGAAAAAAAGAGGAGAGGGATGAAGGAGGGATGGAGTGAGTGAGGATAGAGGAGGAGGCAGAGTGGTAAAGACAGATGAAGGCGGTCGATGAGAGGGGACTAAGAAGATTTACTCTAACTGAGTTATTCAACACTGATGTAAAAGAGGCTTATAATACCAGATCGCTCCCACAAACACACACACACACACACACATGCACACATCCCCTCTTTCAGGAGGATGTGTGGAACATGGCTGAACCTCTGCTGTAGGAACCACATGGGGGTCCTGTCCTTGAAGATTCCCTGGATATACCACTTTTCTTGTAATGAGTTATATTCACTCTTGTTACTGTCTGTTTGTTTTTGTTGTACCATTACTTTTACTTTAGCACAATTATCCAGAACTCTTTTCAACCCCAGTACACCTACGTGAAACTGAAAGATGATTTACTCTGCCTCAGTGAGTTTTTGTTTTTCTTCAGTCTTCTGTCTTCTGTCTTCTGTCAAAGCCTTGATGAACATTTATACAATGGTCATAACTGTATATTCCACATCTGAAAACCGAATATATCACATTAATGAGCTGTAAATAAGGATAGTATCCAGCCAACAAAACGTATTTTATACAGTAGCTGCTTTCAGACATGCACTGAACTCCAAATACAGACTGAACTCCGGAGGGGCTGTATGTGAGCACGCACATGCCTGAGTCAATTGCTCTCAACATTTAACAGAACTTCCCTGCCAGCCCTCTGGTAAAACCCTGGGGAATGTCCTGGTGTGCCCGTGTGAGAACAGAACAGGATTATGTCTGTGTCTGTTATGGTTGTTTTGAAGATGTTTGTAACAAGCAAGAGCCGCAAAACTCAAAAGAACTTAAAAGATGGGCAATACACGTAGAAGGCGATATGAAGATGTCAACGGGGAAAGACAACGGGATTCGAGAGCTTTCGGTGATACTGGCCATCGCCAGTGTAGATGAGCTGTAAACGAAACCTAAATTTCAACAGGCGGAATTTGTACGTTCTGTCTCCTCCATGCTCGACCCAGGTGCCACTCCTCAGCTGAATGCACCGTTTCCTGTTGTTGTCAGACAATCCCCTGCAGCGGTGTTCACGAGTGAAAAACGTCTGAGGAGCAAAACAACAAGACATCAGACAAGTTTAGCCCAACTTTAGCAACGCAAACTTTGGTTGACAGCAGGAAAGGAAATGTAATGTATATATCAATTTAAGAGAGCAACACAATCAAAGAGAACAAGACAGCGGATAAAACAGGAAATGAGCAAACACTCCAGACATTGTGGAATTTTTCAGTCTGATCTTATTTAAGCAGATTAGGCCACTGGTCACAGAGCGCACGTATAGAATGAGGTCATGTTGAGGAGTAACACTAAGGCCTCAGTTAACCACCTACTCACCGGAGCGGCTCTCTTCTCTGACCTTTTGTGAACCTTGCTAAACACTTTACAGTCTCGCAGATCAATGCTAAATCTATTAGAACAGATTAGCAGCAGTGTGTAATGGCTAGCCCTGTATCTGTTGGGATCTCAGGTGTAGATACAGACTAGTGCTAATGCCAGTATTGGCTTTAGACCCGCCACAGCCAGCGCTGAAAGCCATTATAAAACCGAGGACACTTTAACAAGGTCAGTGCATGTGGGGCAATTATAGCCTGGATAAGGTCACATGACAACAGCAGTGAGAACGGAGGTGAGAGGAGTCAAACTGACAGGACGATAAATATAAGTAGCTCAAAGGTGACACACAAAATCTGACGAATAAGAGATTCTTCCCAGTCCCACACACACTTGCCTTAACACACTCCTGGGCCTTTTATGAATTAGCAGCGTGTCTTTAATGTGGAGGAATGAGAGATGGACGGGGATGGAGAGACGCATGGGAGAGAAAAGAGAAAAGGAGAGACTTCAGCAGCTTTGTGGTTTTTGAATGGAAAACCACAGTCCAAATTTTCAGCCCTTTTTTTAACCAGAGCAGTTAACTGACAGCACGTTAGTATTTACAGTAACAGCCACAGGGAGAGTTGGGAGTGTGTGTGTGTGTGTGTGTGTGTGTGTGGGGGGGGGGTTCTTATGAAGTTTAAACAGCCTGGGAGGAAGGCTTCGGTTAATTCAATGTTTTAAGCCAGACTCCGGGGACGTCAGTGTCAGCGGGTCCACAACTTTGGTCCTCCACTAAAATGTCTCCAGCAGCTCTTGGATGGATCGCCACAAATGTGAGGCAGATGTATGAATCCATAATGACTCTGGTTATCCACAGCTTTTCCTCCAGTGCCACCATCAGGTCTGAGATTGAGTGAAACATTTACAAGATGGATCGGCACAAAGTGGTGCAAACATTCATGGTTCCCAGACGATTGTTTATTTGCTTTGACATTACCAAGGACACTTATTGTTACTGTACTTAAGTGTTAACAGCGCTTTCCCCTCACCTCTGGCAGTTGAGTCGTGACTGATAAGATCCAAGCAGAACTCTAATGTGGGCGAATGCATGATTGTTTCCAAACATCTCAGTTTTTGCCCGTCCGTAGCACAGTTTCAAACTAAATCAGGGCGAGCGGAATTTCCAAACTTCTTCAATTTAGGTGCTTGAAAACTGTCGTGTGGATACGGGTGTAAACTTAGCAACGGTGATGCGTTTGTAGCCCTTGTTGAGAAAACATTAAATGCCAAATGACTGTAATCTAATGTCAAATTTTCAACGCCAACACTTCAGCCAGACATCAGGCCCTACGGTCGTCAATGGCCAATATGTCAAATGTTGAGCTCTTACACGCTACATAATCTATTTGACAGGCTGAAATTCTAAAATCAGACTCACAATCAGCGTAGCAATCATTTAGTGTGACCAAGCTCCATGAACTACGGAGAAGACACGGTTTTGATCGAGCACGCTGAGGAGCACAGATCAGTTTACTTAATTTAGTAACTTTACAAAACAAGGTGAACATTTTTATTTGTCAGATTAAACTCTAAAAATGGCTTGTACGTTTTTTCGTATACTTTTAATTGTATCAAACTTCCAGTAGCTTATGAGTAGCAGTTGCCATTATTCATGTTTAAAGTGTGATGTGTAACGAATAGTGTACTGCTAAAAGGAATGAATAAGATCCTTTAAGCACATTCATACACAGTACTCGCACTAAATCTTGCTTTATCGTGCTTAATCTGATCCCCATGACTTGATGTTTACCATGCGCAGTGTCATTTGAAAGCAACACTTGAAACGCGCGAAGTGAAAAAAACCAGCAAAGGACTGGTTAAAGTGGAAAAAGCTGATTATTAATGCCCAACAGGGATTATTTACGCCGCATTATCTTCATGACATGACAAGAGCACAAATAGTCTTTGTGTGTCTGCTGTTCCTGAGAGGTCACTGATGACTCTGGTGTTGTGTGCTTCCAGTAATACTGTAAATACCCGTTTTCAAGGCCACGGACGTAGAAAAGCATCAGATGCTAGCGCCAACAAACGCAGTCGTTGTTCTCGGTGGCTGAAGGCAAAGTGCAGCTGCTGAGGAGTGTGTCAAAGCAGTGGGACTCAGCTCCCAGAATCAGCTCAAGAGTAAATGGAGAGCCCCGGTTTTATTTCTGAGGACCGACACAAGGAACAAAGACTCCCAGCGAGGGTCCCTGGGGTGAATTTCACTGTCCACCAAGTCTCCTGCACGCTGTGTTGAAGGAGCGGCAGCGTGTTGATGTGCTGCGTCCGACTGACACCGCAACCACACCAGCACTAACAAGGACACAGAGAGATCACTCTGTATTTCAGGTAGAAGCTTCATCCGTCTTGAGTGACCACTTGGGATGTCACTTCCCTTATACTGCAGCCTTATTATCAATGCTCTTATCATGATCTGAACCAGCAGCTGGGGCGGTGTATGAACAGTGGTGTGTGTGTGTGTTTGTGTGTGTGTGTGTGTGTGTGTGTGTAACTGTTGCACTTGCGGTGGTTAACAGGACATTTTCCATGTTGACAACAAAGCAGTACAGTGGCCAAGAGAACGGGAGCAAACACTGCTGATGCATCAAGTGGGGCTTTGTGTGTGTGTGTGCGTGTGTGTGTGTGTGTGTATGTGTGTTAAACACTCCTGGGGGAATCAGCCTGTAATGAAAGACACCACCGGGCAGACTGTGTGGTAGCGTGACAACATACTAATGACTTTATTTGCCCGTAGAATGCAGACTCCCCCCCCCCCCCCCCCCCCCCCCCCCATTCTCATCCTGAACTCAAATAGGAACTTCAGAGGACCCTGAGCGACTGTGACGAGCAAAACCCACAATTCTCAGCCCACAATCTGATAGCTGAAAGCACTTTAGAGGGGTTGGATGGCCCGGTGGTTAGCAATGATGCATGTGACACCAGTGGTGCTGAGTTTAAACACCACATCAGTGAAATTGCTTTTCCACAACCAAAAGCGTATCAAAAAGAAAGTCGTTGCTCAGACAACTGAATGGCCGAGCATGACAGAAATCACCATCCTAACGCTGACAAATTGTTAGCGTCAAATTATAAGTTCAGGGGGGCCGAATTGAGGATTAACATTTTGGCGACCCAGCTGGCAAATCCTTTATGGAGCTCAGTTCTGTCTATTGGAACCCACCAAGGTCTGAACCCCAGGCGTACTTTCAAAGGGAAATACTATTAAAATAATTCAAACTATAAAAGCAGATATACACGTGTACACCCATCATATTGAAATTAATTGAAGAGTTGGAGAATGAGATGAATAAACAGTGTTGAAACTGAAATGCTGAGATATTGACGAAATGTTGACATGACATTGACATACATAAGTCACATCATGTAAACTACTGACATTTATGCTGACAGAGTGTGTTTCTGAATTTGTCTTTGAGTTTACTTATTTATCAATTTGTGTTTTGCACTTCAGGGCCACTGCACTTTTAGTATTTACCTAAAGAAATGGCTTTTTCTCCTTTTTAAAGTGACTTGCAGGCTACATAAACAGTTTTGATAATACTGATGATGAGCTCCTCCTCTGACCCTCTCGTTTAAAAAAAAGGGTTGCATTATGGTTGCAAAATGTGCATTATCTGCACATAATAGCAACAAATGTTTCTTGTTAAACACTAAAGCAAAGCTGCAAAGTCACAAAAACCAGGCAAAACTTCTCATCTATTACAAACTAAATAAAGTCACTTTGTACATTTTCTGCAAAAAAAACATTAATCAGATGTGTATGTGTGTGCAGGTGTGTGTGTCTGTGTGCGTTTCTGCATATGTATGTTTCCTGATTGAGGGTGGGCCCATTAACCCACAACCTCTCATAGCATTTGGGTCAGCGGTTTAGGAAAAAATGTTCCGAACCACAACCGCATACACGCACAAGTACACACACGCACAATCACAGACGCACGTTAACTAACCACGACGCACAAACTATATATACAGAAACACACACGCTGAAAAAACTGCCCGATCGTGTGACACACAACATAACAAACAATCTCCCTAAACCAAACACCCTGACATGGTGAGCATGTGTGTCTGTGTGTGTGTGTGTGTGTGTGAGTCTTGCTTTATTGAAGTTTTATGATGAAACATGAATACTAACCCTAATTCAAACCATATGACAGCACCGACGTTTGATCTCTACAAGCTCTGAGTCACAAAGGGGCTCACGGTGTGTGTGGTCACACATTCACTTTACACATGTGATGGGTTAATGGTCTCACACACACAGACACACATTCACACACACACACACACACACACACTCACAAACACACACACACAGTCATTCTGAGCACAACTACCAGTCTGGGGTTATTTGCCTGCAGTTGAATGGCATGGAAAAGGATCAAACTACTCTGAAAGTCTGAATAGTAAACTTTTCTTTATTTCACTCCACTGTACAAAATAAATATTAATATTAAAAAGCATTATATATATGTTGTATGATGCGTTTAGGTTAGAATTCAAACAATAACAATTCATTAACACAGTAATTTGTCCATTATGTGACCATCTGTATTTAGTTCCCACAAACACAACACATGGAAATAAGTAGCCTTTCTTCTAAAAATGGCTGTTTATCATTACTGAGTGTCCCACATACTCCTGAGTGCTTCATTCAGGCCGAGATGGAGAAGTACGTTTATGTTCACGTCCCCACATGTGG